>NW_017731980.1:516964-573696 GCF_001890085.2 Hipposideros armiger
TCCTATCAAAATACCGCAAACATTTTTCTCAGAAATAGAACATATAATCCGAAAATTTATATGGAGCCATAAAAGACCCCGAATAGCCACAGCAATCTTGAGAAATAAGAACAAAGTGGGAGGCATCACACTACCCGACATCAAATCATACTACAAGGGTACAGTAATCAAAACAGTATGCTACTGGTATGAAAACAGACACATAGATCAATGGAACAGAATAGAGAGCCCAGAAATAAACCCATCCATATATGGTCATTTAATCTATGACATTGGAAGGAAGAATTTACGTTGGAGTAGAGATAGTCTATTTGATAAATGGTGTTGGGAAAACTGGACTGACACGTGCAGAAAAATGAAAGTGGACCACCTACCTACCCCATATACAAGAAAAAATTCAAAATGGATTAAACACGTAAATGTAAGACCTGAAACCATAAAACTCCTAGAAGTAGAAATAGGGAGTAAATTTGCAGACATTACCCTCAGTAATATTTATACTGAGTTATCCCCTCTGGCAAGGTAAATAAAAGAACAAATAAACATATGGCATTACATGAAACTTAAAAGTTTTTTCACAGCAAAGGAAATCATCAATAAAACTAAAAGGCAGCCTACTGAATGGGAGAAGATATTTGCCAATGATATATCTGACAAGGGGTTAATATCCGCAATTTATAAAACACACATTCAACTCAACACCAAAAAAAAAAAGAACCCAACTAAAAAATGGGCAGTGGATATGAAGAGGCATTTCTCTAAAGAGGACATACAGATGGTCAACAGGCATATGAAAAAATGTTCAACCTCACTAATCATTAGAGAAATGCAAAGAAAAACCACAATGAGATACCACCTCACTCCAGTCAGAATGGCTGTCATCAATAAATCAACCAACAACAAATGCTAGCGAGGTTGTGGGGCAAAGGGAACCCTGGTGCACTGTTGGTGGGATTGCTGATTAGTGCAGCCACTATGGAAATCAGTATGGAGGTATCTCAAAAAACTGGAAATGGAACTACCATATGACCCAGCAATTCCACTGAGGTAATTATCCAGAGAAACCCAAGACACTAATTTGAAAAAAATACATGCACCCCTATGTTCATTGCTGTGCTATTTACAATAGCCAAGATTTGGAAACAATCGAAATGCCCATTGGTAGACGACTGGATTAAAAAACTGTGGTACAGGGCCGGCTGAGTGGCACGTTGGTTAAGAACTGGCTTGGTACATTAGAGGGCCCTGGTTCGGATCCCACATATGCGCACCAGTGACGCTGCCCTCTACAGCTAAGATGCTGAACAACAGCTCAACCTGGAGCTGGGTTGCTGTAAATCGCCGGCGACGGTGTAGGCTGCAGCCCCTGCTGCAGTGGGTTGCTATGGGCTACCTTGTGTAGCCATCAGCCAGCGTGCGCGGCCTTCAAGCCGCTGTGTGCGGCCGTCCAGAAGCAGGTGACTGATCTGCCGCGCCTGGGTAGAGCGCAATGATGGTGCCAACTTGGGCCAGTGAAGCAACATCCTCCACAACCAGACTGAAGAACAAAAGGACAGCAACTTGTCTGTTCTCCTTCCCCCAATTCCCCAGCACTGTTCCCATCCTCCAATTCCCCAATAAAAATATTTTTTTAAAAAAGAAAAAGAAACTGTGGTATATTTATACAATGGAGTATTACCGTATTTCCCCATGTGTAAGACACATCCTTTTTTGAAAAATTTGGGGGTAAAAACAGTGCATCTTATACAGTGGTTGTATGAGCACAAAATCAAGCATGAAAAAAGCGGGAAATGCAAGTAAAAAAAATCTGCAACCACTGTATAAGATGCATCCAGTTTTTAGACGCCAAATTTTTCAAAAACGGTGCGTCTTATACATGGGGAAATATGGTACTCAGCTATAAAGAAGGAAATCGTACCATCTGCAACAATATGGATTGCCCTAGAGAACATCATGCTAAGTGAAATAACTCAGTCAGAGAATAACATATACCGTATGATCTCACTTATATGTGGAACCTAAAGAACTGAATAAACGAGTAATGAAAACAGAAGTAGTCTCAGAGACACAGAGCAAAAACTGATAATTGCTAGATGTGAGGGGGGTGGGGATGAGGAAGAAGGCAAAGGTACTGGACAACATAAATTGGTAACTACAATACTGCCTCAAGGATAGAAAAGACAGTTTGGGGAATAGAATCAATAATGTTGTAAATAATTTTTAGAGGGCCAGATGGTCTCATGTCTTGTTAGAGAGACCATTTCACGGATGGTGTAGAGGCCTCACCACTGCACTGTACATCTGAAGCTGCAGTTGAATAATATTATATGTCAACTATAATTTAATACATATATAGTCATGGGATGTTGGTATAGTTTGGGAATGGAGTCAATGGAATTATAATAGATATGTATGATATTGGGGGTTGGGGGGCACTTGACGGGGGAAATGGGGTTGTCACTTTATAAGGGGTGAAAAAGATAACTATTACATTGTTTTGTACACCTGAAACTAATAATTAAAAAAAGGAAAAAGAAAAAAAGTATTTTTTAACACAAAATAAAAAATCACATTTGCCATCTAAATGCTTTCAACAGTGTTTTGTACTTGTAAAAGAAGTGGCTGTTTAATGAAAAAATTTAATCTTCCTCAAAATGGAGGCATTCTGAATATTATTAATGGCATTACAAAATAATGTAATTATACACTACAAAATGAAAGGAAGTTTAAAAAATTGTATCTCTTATATACATTTATGTAAATTTGGATAATTCAAGCTAACAATTTATTTTCCTGACCTAAATTGTTGATTTTTTATCTCATTTTTTACCAAATCTTTCTTTTGTTCTATACCAAGTAGGCCGAGATCAAAAACAAAAAAATAGGTATAGAATTTTACAATGGAAAAAGAGCCCTGAGGATGGTCTAGTCCAGGGGTCAGCAAACTGCGGCTTGTGAGTCACATGCGGCTCTTTGTGTAAGTACATGTGGCTCTGTAGTTAAGTTGAAAATTAAAATAAAACTACCATAGTTTCATTTATAAAATTCTTTAAAAGGATATTATTCACATAATGGTGATTTTGTTTGTTTTATTGTTCTCACAAAACTTCAAGGGACAGAACTGGCTCTTCTGTCTCAAAAGTTTGCTGACCTTTTGTCTAGTCCAACTCTGTCATTTGAGAGACAAAGAATCTTAGCCCCAGAGAGGTTAGCTAATTGTTCTACAACACACAGTTAGGAATTAGCAGAGCAAGACTCGCGAACTAGTTTTTCTGACTCACATTACATTGCTTATCAAGGTAACTGTGGAGGAAGAAGGTAGTGACGTATTTTATTTTTTAATTGTCAAAACATACCCAGAAAATCTTAAAATTTAGAAACTTGACTAAGAAGTTCAAATTTGGGGTGATACTTTTGTTATCATTTTGAAACACCTACTCTCTAATAAATAGGTGAAAATGCACCCAAACAATGAAATTGGACAATCAGTTAAACTTGTTCTCTTTTTTATCCCTCGTGTTTTATTCTGTGGCATTAAAAATATACATTTCTTAATTATATTTGATAAATCAATTCACAAATCTTCACAACGTCATGATAAGGTTTTTAATAAGCAACATACTTTACATGTTCTTATCTGTTTAAAGTTATTGCCTTTGCCTCTTTTCTCTCCCCACTACATTGGACAAGGTGCCTCTCCTCCCCTGCCCCCTGTCTCTTTTTTTGTACTCTCATTTAGGGTTGTAGGTTTATGAGTTCCAATATGTAAGCTCAGACAGAGACAAAAGATGTAACTGAGGTCCTTCCTAAAGAGTAGAGCCCAGAAAATTGAATTTTCTTTTTCTTTTTTTTTGGGGGGGGGGTGCTGTTTGTTCTTCATCTTTCCCATGAAATGGATAGAAATAGTTTGTGGCTGATCCCCCATGCCCACACACTTGGATACACAGCTGGTAAATTGTTTAGCGCTCGGCATGCAGCCTGACCTATACCAACACTCAGAGCTAGGGCCAGAGCACATAGCTTCAGTCACAGCTGCATGACAAAAATGCACAATGCTGAATTTTGAAAGTGAGAAAAAGGATAAAAATGTCTAAGTATCAAATATTCAAATCCCTTTCTGTCGATCTGATATGGGCCAAACGAGTAGCTCCCCCACTGAAAAACTTTAAGTTTTCTTTCTTACAGGGATTTTAAGTTTCCTTTTCCTTAGTTTCCTTTTTTTCAGTTTTTTTAAGCTCTTACCCCCTGTTTTCGATAATTACCTTAAAACTTGTGATTTATACTTGTTGATTGTAATCATTGAAGCCTAATGTTCTTTCCAACCTGTTCTAAGTACAGCTTCTGGGCAATCAACGCCACATGAATGACCAGTTAAATGGACACAGGCTCCATAATAAAATGTATTTTTCCTCATTCAGGGGCCTCGGGGATACAGATGATACCTCAGCAGGATTATCTGTCCAAACCGAAGAAGCCGACATGGTCTTCCAGGTGGATCTTGAGACCCCTTTCTCTCATCTAAGATCAGATAGGACAAGAGTTCCGTGAATCCCCAATAGGTAGGGACAGGTCTATACCCCTTCCCAACAGGAAGTAAATATGGAAGAAAAGACCTCCTGTCCCTCAACTTCCCATAGAGATTTTATGGGGATCATGTCTCTCAAGGGGAGAACAAGGCAGGCAGTTAGAGGCAGGCATTGGATCTCTGATTTCCTGCACTTCTAACACAATCCACAGAATGCAACCATCCAAAAGACTTCCTCTTTCCACTTTTCATTGTAATTATCTACCCCTATGAGGAAACAAATGTGTACAAAATACCCAACTAGATTAGACCAGTCACTTGCACCTGTGCAGTAAAGGCCACAACGACCTTCATTTCACCTGGGCCTCATTATAACATTATTATAATGTCATACATATGTCCAGAAGTTCATTAATATCATTATCACAGACTGAATTCTGAGAAGGAACGTGTGTAGTCCAAAGAGATGAGGTAGTAGCCTCTTGTCAATCACAGATGTCAATCAAGTGTTCCAACACCCAGAGAGGAACAGCCCATTCTAGAGAAAAAAAGAGATAAAAACTTCAAGTCCTTACCAGTCAGGGCCTTTGAGCCTTTGAGCCCTTTGAGCCTTTGAGCTGCAGCCTTTTTGAGCCATGCTCTTGCTTGGGCTCACTCCTAATTCTTTGGGGTGTACTATTTCTTCTAATAAACTTCTCTTTCACAACTTCACCTCTGTGTCTTGTTCAATTCTTTGCTCCAGACGTGAAGAACCTGGACACCGCGCTGAGGAGGGCCCATCCTCTGGCAATGTAGCGGCTAGGATTCCTGGTTTTCCTCCAGGAAGCCCAGGTTCGACCCCTGGAGTGGGAGCCTAGCTCGGACTCTGGGTTTGGCTCCTGTTGTGAGAGCCAAGCCCAGGCATTGCACCGAGAAGGGCCCACTCTCTGGTAACATTTTGGTGAGCCAGCCAGGAGGTAAGCACCTTTTAGGGGACCCCAAAACCTCTTGCTCATTCTTCTGTAACCTCTTTTGTTTGCCATCCTTTGCAGGCACGGGTCAGACATTTAAATGGCCTTTAGGGCATCTGCCGCTTGAAGGCTTCTGTGACAGAATACCCGGTCTTGGAACAAACCATTCAGGACCTGCCAGGCGCAAGACAAATCCAAGCTCCTGTGAAGTCTGTGTTTGTACGGAATAATGTCTCTCTGGAGATTTGATTTTTCATCCCCTCTGTTCTTTCGCCATCTCACTGAACTCCTCTGGGGACCTCAGGCCGCCCTCCTTTTCTGCCTTACTTCTCGCTATGAGGGACCATGTCCTATCTGCCCCATTTCTGTTTTCGGATGTGCACCTTTCATTATGAAGCGACTGCCAAATCCACTTTTCTGGCTTACACTTCTACACCATCTTTTCTTTTGCCTAACCTAATGGTCACCTCAACTCAGAGGGTGTCCTCGAACCTCTCCTTCCTCTCCCTTCAAAAGTGCCCAAGATTTGGAGATGTTAAGGATTTTCTTTGCTTACCTATGAATTTTAGAGAGACACCTAGAAGGTTTTGAGCCATTCCCATTCCCTTTGTTCCAAACTTCCTTAAGAGTTATTGCTGAGACCTTAGCCATTCATGGAGCCATAGTTGAGGAACGTTTCCTTAACTGGCAGGATGCAAAGAGCCGAGCACTCCACCCAGTGATACCAAAGGTTGTCATACGGCATAGTCTTTGGAGGAGTTCCGAGCCTAAGCCTAAGTCAAAGTGGTACCGGTACCCACCCAAAGGCCAGAGACGTATGGCATTCTAAGTCAGGAACCTCCCAGGAGGATGATCTGGAAAATCCACCCTGGACTATCTCCCAGTGCTAGGTTAAGCAAACTTTTGAGACAGAAGAGCCGGCAGGGGTCAGGAAACTGCGGCTCGCAAGCCACATGCGGCTCTTTGGGTACGTACATGTGGCTCTGAAGTAAAACTGAAAATGAAAATAAAACTATCATAGTTTCATTTATAAAATGTTTAAAGGATATTATTCAGATAATGGTGATCATGTAAAATATATTTATGGCTCTTGAATAATTTTTAAATTGTTGTGAGGGACTGGATTGGCTCTTCCAGGTGACGGCAAACTTTTGAGATGGAACGTACCCAAAGAGCTGCATGTGGCTTGTGAACCTCAGTTTGCTGACCCCTGTCCTAGAGGGACACCTCGTAGGAAAAGTTTTGTCCTTATCTAGACTCTCTCTTCTCTTGCAGACCAGCATGGGAAATAAGTCGTCAACCTCAATCCCATTGGATTCACCACTCCGATGCATCCTTAACTTGGGACAAATTTGATCCCAATAATCTAAAGAAAAAACGCCTTATCTTTTTTTTTGCACTGTAGCTTGGCCACTATACAAATTGGGTAACCAAGAACACTGGCCAATTAATGGAAATTCAAACTACAATATAATACTATTTTACAGTTAGATTTATTTTGTAGTTGAAGGGAGGATAAATGGTCAGAAATTCCATATGTTCAGGCTTTGTGGCCCTCTATCGAGATCCCTCTTTAGGCCACAGGAGCAAAGAAAATAACACAAAGATCCAAAACAAAGCCGAGATCATATAGACCTTATAGATGAACCCCTACTTAAGCCTCCCCCTAGGGAAACGGCCTTCCCCTGTCTCTCAGGGGGAACCACATCATCCACAATATCAACCTCTCCCAGCAACTCCCAAAGACCCTTGTAAATCACAGGTGTCAATCAAGTCGTCCCACACCAGAAGAGGAACAGCCCATTCAAGAGAAAAAATGGGAAAAGACGCCAAGTCCTCGCCAGTCAGGGCCCTTTGAGCCTTTGAGCCTTTGAGCCACAGCCTTTTTGAGCCATGCTTTTGCTTGGGCTCACTCCTAACCCTTTGTAGTGTATTTTCTCTTCTAATAATGGCCCTTGAGCAACTGCCTTCTGTTCAGGCCCTCTTCTACCTCTTTGGAGTGTACTTGCTCTTCTAATAAACTGCTCTTTCACTACTTTACCTCTGTATCACATTCAATTCTTTGCTCAAGATGCCAAGAACCTGGACACTGTGCAGAGGAGGGCCCATCCTCTGGCAACATGGCAGCTAGGATTCCCGGTTTTCTTCCAGGAGGCCCGGGTTCAACCTCTGATTTGAGAGCCAAGCCAGAGCAGACATCTTGCCCCTACTCTCCGGTAACATATTCATTTTCATTATATATAGGAAATCTTGCATTCTTATTAGCCACTTAACTACAACTTTCAGTTAACCAACCAGAGTATATTGCTGTCTTCCACTTGGAATAAAAAATGAAACATCACAACAAACCTGTTGTCAGAGATTTATTTTTTCTTTTTGTTGACAACACAAGTAAACAAACACACAAATTCGCATTCTATATCTAGACTACTGGAAAATGATTATTGTTCAAAATGATAATTCTAACATGTACCACATGTTCAAGCATAAAATAAGCTTAAACTTTGTTTTTTACGAATCCAATTCAATTGAATTTGGCTTTATTAATTCAACAGAAAAGTAATATCCTTTAGAATATTTGTATTAAACAAAAATTAGAACAAAAACGAATTTAGCTACATTTCATCAGAAAATCAATTTGGTCATGACATCTTATTCTCTGAATAAACATTTTTGTTCAGGTTTCATAATTTTGTATCTATACCTGAAGCTACCTTTCAGACATGGTATTTTTAAAAACTTCATTCCTATAAAATTTAAAGAAATATTTTTTAATAGAAAAAATATTTTTCAGTTCTGCTATATTTTTCAATTGTGATATCAAATATCTTATATTTCCTTGGTAAAAGAATGCATTTAATACAAGATCTATACCTCTCATTAATGTGACTGCTTTATTTTTTGGGTTGAAACCTGTTTGTTGCTTCCCTGTATTCAGATATTCACATAAATCATCTACTTTCATAAGCTTAGTGAGATATTACTAGCTATATTTTAGGCATATTCAGCAACTCTGAAATTTTCTTAAGAGTATATGAGCTCTTTGTTAAGAACCTTCTGCAAATGAATAGGAGGGAACATTTTGTAGTTTCTCTACTATTATAAGAAATATCACATAATAATCACAATTATTTTTTCTTTTATTAAACATTTCACTGAAAATCCGGTCTTGCTCAAGGACTTTGTTAAGTAGTATTCACTATTTTTTCCTGATTTTTAATATAAAAAGTGTTTGCTGTAATTGCAGCCTTACATATCAAACTGATGTTTTTAAAATAGATGCAAGGTTTTCTGGTTTTCTTATTTCACAACACAGAAACAGATAAAAAAATAAAGGAACTGCACCACCTTTAAAAGATATCAAATCAATATCTTCACCTTTAGCATTTGTATTTAGCTTTAAAGTCCCTTGGGCTTATTGTTTGGTTTTAATAAGAGCCAATGCTTGCTTTCCAGATGTTGCTATTGCTTTACTTTCATGACTCACAATTTTGCAGTAATATGTGCAGTGCTATTTGTGCACATACTTTGGTTATAGTACTACTACCTAGCTAGTAAATGAGAATACGGTTTCTAGGACATAGCAAAATATTACCAAGTCCCCTCACCTGCAAAGGTTCTTATAGGCTTGCCTTTTCCCCTAAAAATGGGTAGATTGTTTACAGCTACTGTAGGGGAGGAAATATAATTTTCCCTCTACTTTTCTGATTTCTTGGCTGAGAACCCTTGTAATAAAAAGCCCATGAACAGGAGAAAAACAAACAGAACTTTATTAACATAACTTGTTATGCCGATTTTAGTCATTGTTAGAGTCTCAGTTCTCTTTCTGGAACAGCAGACACATCCTTATAAATGGAGATTTCCTTTATAAATGTAAATTTGCCTTACAAACGGACTTTACCCTGTTTTCAGAGCTTCTCCTTTGTCTGCTGTTTCTCAAAATAATCAGCTTAAAATAATCCTTATGCCAAAGAGGCATATTTGGGGTGGCACGTTCTGTTATACTAAATTAGCTTAGTTTAGTTTGTGTGGTAAAATATGGACTATATTTAACTCTGTGTGAGTTTGACTACCTTAAGTGGTTTGTATATTCAATTTTAAATATGTAACTGTAAGTGTTCATTTGAACATTTTGTATTCAAATGAAAAGCCTGTACATATACAATCACTGTATGCATACCAGTTTTTTCAGAAAAAAAAAGTGAGTGATAGAACTGTACCCCATGAACAGGAATTCAGCTCTCAGAAGTCTCCATTGCTCTGCATCCAGAGGTAGTAGAGAGCAGAGTCTCTGGGTTTGTACACTTCAGAATGAGAAGGAATCACTGGCAAAGATTCCCTTAGAGATGGTACAGTTGTAAAATTACAATTGCACATTTTATTTGTTAATATTAATATGGGAAGACAAAATACAGGAACACTTAGTACTATAGTGAAAGTGAAGGTCCTGATTTAATGTGTGATTTTGATTGAACATGTAGCTCCTGCACTCTAATTCAGTTTCTTTAGAGCATTCCCCATAAACCTCAGCCCTTTCCCTTACATTTATTAACTCCCTGAGGCAGCAAGAAATGATGGCCAGGCCATGACTAATGGTCACAAGGTATGGGTTTTGTTAAGCTGAAGATAATGTCATGCTCTAAGTTGTGTTTCACCTCCTGAGTCCTAAAGCTGAAAGTCCCCCTGAACACATTCACATGAAACCAGACTGAGAGATGCCAAAGCTAACCTCAAGCCTGATATCAGGATTGACTGCCCTTACTTCACTCTTGACCAATCAGTTTCACCCACGACTCCAAACACCTTACTCATGATGACTTATGATTTTTGCTCCATAAAACCTTGTCTGAGAATCATCAGAGAGTTCAGGTTTTTCCAGCACAAGCTGCCTGTTCTCCACTGTATAGCGCTATACAATAAACACCATTTTCTTTAACTGCTCTCTGGTGTCAGCCTAATTGGGTATCTTCAGCACTGGGCGTACAAACTCGTTGCTTGGTTACAATGAGACAGAAGTTAGCACCTTGGATTGCCATCAGAAGCAAATATGTCAACTGAGTACATTATAGTTCACAGTTGTTAGATGCTCCACATGGTCAATTTCTAAAAGCAATCAAACTGCTGTGTGTGGTATTAATAAATTTTTGGACGATTTTCAGAAACATGCTTAAGAATAATGCCTAGTGGTAAAGGAAAAGAAGAACCTAAAGAATGGTATTTCCATATTAACATATATAAAAAGGAATGTTCTCAGCCAAAACATCGTTTCATGTGCTTCATTCGTTCATTCATTCATTCATTCATTCATTCATTCATTCAACAAATATGTATTGAGCCAGATACTGTTCTAAGTTGCGTGGATACAATAGTGAATAAAGAACACAAAAACCCCTGCTGTCATGAAGCTTACATTCTAGTGAGGGCAGATGGATCACAAGCAAAACAAGTAAGTAAAATACATTTATAAGTGATAAGTGCTATCGATGAAAAACATCCAGCCTAAGAGAAAACTTTTAAGAGTTTATTTAAGCCAAGCTGACAATAATTGCTGTGAAGCAACGTCTCAATGGATTGAGAAAATGCTCTAGAAAATGGCCTTTTTTGCAACTTATTTTACACACTAGAATCAAAGGAGGAGGGTTGCATGAAATCCATTGGTTGTAAATTAAGGGGGTGGGAGAAAGGAAAGCGGGGAAATCTCTGGGATTGGACAAAAAGTAAAATGGAGAGACACACACTTCTTTTACATTGGTGGGGACAGGATAGTTAATAGCACTTTATAGCATATGGAGATAATATTTGGGGAACAAGATAACAATGAGGGATTTTGTAGATTCCTGCTCTGGTGTGATGGGTTGTGCCCCCCTGGTGGATCTGGAAAAAGAGGTTACTCTGATATTGCAAGGGTATATTATCTTAGATGCAAAAAGATGACAGATAGGCTCATTTAAGGTAAAGATTGACCTGTGTCAAGGAAGCTACAGGCCAAGGATGTGACTTCCTTCCATGCCCATCTTGGTTAGGAATTTTTATGTTCACGACATCCTATGTGGTTATGTTCAGTCTCCTAAGTTTTTCGTGTTTAATATGTGGCCCCTTTTCTGTCCACAGTGCTATGGGAAAAATATGTATAATTTTAATATGTATAAAATATGTATAAGGAAGGATAGTAAGTTGTGTGTGAGGGAAGGTTGTAGTATTAAACAGGGTGGTTAGGAAAAACCTTGATGAGAAGTGACATTTGAACAAAGGCCTGAAGGAGAAGAAGGCATCAGCTATGGAGAAATCTGATGGAAGAGTAGCACAGGGAAAGGAAATAACCAAAGACAAAGGCCCTGAGGTTGGGAGAGTAACTGGTGCATTAAGAGAACAGGTTAAAGTAGATTGAGTAGAGTGAGAAAGGGTAAAGTAAAGGAACATGAGGTCAGAGTAGAAGAGGGGAAAATAGAAAATTGTTTATGGGTATAAAGGAGCCATCATAAAATTTTTGGCTTTTTATGTGACTAAGATGGGAAGCCATTTGCAGGGTTTTGAACAGAGGAGTAAAGTGGTGATTTGAGTTATGTTTTAAATATGAATCACTGTGGCTACTATTGTGTTGACAAAGGACTATGGGGGGAAAACTGGAAACAGGAAACAAGGAATCTGTTATGTGCTATTGCAATAATCCAGGTGAGAGATGGATAGTTTGGAACAGGACAGTGGAACATGGTTGGATTTGGAGTATATTTTAAAGGAACAAAATTAAAAGAATGTAGAGTGTGAGACAAATAGAGATATCAAGATTGTTAAATGTTCTACATATTTTTAAGTTATTCTTCACTTTACATATTAGAAACATTTCTAAAAAGTTGTGTATATAACTAATTCACATTTAAAATCTATCAGAGTAATTTATTATTTGCAAGAAACATACAACGAATATATAAGAAATAGACTTTTTTTAAAAATTAAAGTTTATTGGAGTCACAATGGTTAGTAAAGTTACATAGTTTTCAAGTGTACAACCCTGTAATGCATCATCTATATATCACATGTGTGTTGACCACCCAGAGTCAGTTCTCTTTCCATCACCATATATTTGACCCCGTTTATCCTCATCTACCATCCTCCTCCCCCCTTACCCTCTGGTAACCACTAAACTATTGTCTGTGTTGATGAGTTTTTGTTTCTTTGTTTGTCTTGGTTTTTTGTTGCTTTCAGTTTTATATCCCACAGATCAGTGAAATCATATGGTTTCAACTTTTTCTGTAGACTTTTTAAATAAGTTATTCATTCACTCCTTAATTTCAGTTTCTGATGTCATTGTTTATATATCTTATTGAGTTTTCTAAAAACAGGATACACCAGATTTTACATAAAATGTAAGTTCCATTAATTTATTTTATTTTTTCCAGCTTTATTGAGGTATGATTGACAAATAAAAATTGCATATATTTGGGTTGTGCAACGTGATAGTTTTAAAGATGTACAACATGATAAGTGTATATATATAACATTATATATTATATATAAAATTATATACATGATGATTTTATATATTATATATTATGTATAAAATGATGTATAACATTATGATTTTATATATTATATATATAGAATGAGGTACAACATAATGATATATAATATATCATTTTATATATAAATATAATATATTATATTATTTTTATAATATATGTAAAAATCATGTTGGACATCTTTAAAAATATATATAGTTTAAATATATATAAATATATATACACTGTAAAATGACTACCACAATGAAGTTACTTAACACATTCATTACCTCAAATAGTTACCTGGGCTTTCTGTGTTTGTTTTTGTGTGTGTGTGCGTGCATGCAGTGAACACACTTAAAATCTCTCTCAGCAGATTTCCAGTATACAATATAGTATTGCTAACTATAGTCACCATACTGTACATTAGATATCCAGAAATTATTCATCTTATAGCTGGAAGTTTGTACCCTTTGACCAACATCTCCCCATATGTCCCAGTCCCCAGTCCCTGGCAAACACTGTTCTACTCTCTGGTTCTATGAGTTCATCTTTTTAAGATCCTCATATAGGTGAGATCATACATTATATTTGTCTTTGTCTGGATTATTTGACTTAGCATAATGTCTCCAGGTTCATCCATGTTGTCACAATGTCAGAAATTTTTTTTATGACTAAGTAATAGTTTATATATACAACACTTAGGTTATTTCCATATCTTGGCAGACATTTAGGTTATTTTCATATATTATGAATAATGTCTCAGTGAAAATTGGAGTGCAGATATCTCTTTGAGCTAGTGATTTCATTTCCTTTGGATCTATACCCAGAAGAGGTATGGCTGGATCATATAATAGTTATAGTTTTAATACTTTCAATACTTTCTTTATTGTTTTTTCAGAATGGCTGTATCAATGTATGACACTTTTAATTTCTTCAGTACCTTTTGAAGATTAAGAAATATTTTTCATGAATGGAGTTATAGAAATCTATTCTCAATGGCAGAGCATCAATTCAAGTATATTCATGTTTTACATAAGATGGCACAGAGAGAGTATAACTGGCTGCTTAGGCTATTTCTTACAGGATGTCTCTATAGTTCTTTCCCACTGTCTGAAAGTAGAGAATTCCTATGAAAACTTCCGTGAGCCAAAATGGCATAAAGTGCAGAAGCAAGTACCATTAATTAATCTGTGAGCTCAGATGCTCACAGACACTGTTCAAAGCTATGATGGCTGAGTGTGGTTCCCAGGGAAGGAGATTGGCAGTACCATTCTCACTGCTCGGGGTGTGCACTGCCTCTATAAAGGCTTGCTGTAAAACCTACACTGAAAACTACTTTTTACCATTTTTCATAAAAGATAAAATTCTCCTTGGATTTCTTTCAGGTAGCGAAAACCAAGTACTAATGTAGGTCTTTCATAAAAGCCGAAGTGGCATAAGGCAAACTTTCAAAAAGCTGGGGATCCTGAACATGGGGTTTTAGTGTCAGAATGCATACAGAGTCTACTATTCCAGGACTTGACGGGCAATGTTCCTAATTAATAATTTGATAGATAAGTCTCTTTTAGTATGAAGAAAGCATGAAAGACTGAATTATCTTAATGGAATAGTGTAACCTGATTTTAATAATCAGAAGCTCCGAACTTCTATAGGGATGGAGCTATCAAGAAAAATGGAATTCTCCAGTCCACTCAATTGCATGGCACTGAAGAAGTAGACAAATTGCAACACTCTGAGTACCTCACTCTTTACCAGTTATCAAACTTTATCCATTTCAATTTTCCTCATGAAAGACATGTTTAAATTGCCTTGATTATACTTCATTGTTATATTTTAAATTGACAACCTTCTTTCAAATGGAGTGCTTCTGACTTAGGCAGCCCTTGTCCAACTGTCAACATGCTTAGAATTCATCTCTCTCCCTCTATTATTTTTTCTTTTTTTTTTCAGAATTCATCTCTTACATGGGCTATTTTCCTGAGAATATTTCCTCAGGTGATTAATTGTATCCATTTGGTTTTGGTTCTTTAATTTTCTCATTCTGACAATAATGTTTCTTACTTTATCTAAATATTTGGAGGATACATGGTGTTTGAAGGTTATAGTTCTACTGACTGAGTACATTACACATGGAGGCATTTTATATATGTATGTATGTTTGTTTGTATGTATTTACTTATTAGTTTCAGGTACACAAAACAACATAATAATTAGGCACTTACATACCTCACAAAGTGATAACCCCAACAAGTCTACTACCCACCTGATAACGTACACAGCTATAACAATACCATTGAATATACTCCCTATGCTGTACTTTACATTCTTTGACTATATATTGTTTTATAGTTGTAATTCACATTCAATATTATTTTATATTAGTTTCAGGTGGACAGTGCAGTGGTTAGGCATTTATATAATTTATGAAGTGCCCCCCCCAATAAGCCTAGCACCCATCTCATACCATACATAGTTTTTACATTATTGACTACATTTCCCATACTGTATTTCACATTCCTGACACTATTTTCTGACTACCAATTTGTACTTTCTAATCCCTTCACCTTTCTCACCCATTCCGCCAACCACCCTCTGATCTAGCAACCATCAGTTTTTTCTCTATATGTATGAGTCTTTTTTATTTGTTCATTTATTCTGTTCTTTAGATTCCACATATAAGTGAGATCATATGGTATTTGTCTTTCTCAGTCTGACTTATTTTACTTAGCATAATATCCTCTAGGTCCACCCCTGTTGTTGCAAATGGCAAGAATTCATTCTTTTTTATGGTAGAGTAATACTCCATTATATAAATGCACCACAATTTCTTTATCCAATTGTCTATTAATGGCCATTTCATTTGTTTCAGTATCTTGGCTATTGTGATATTGGCAAATATCTTCTCCCATTCACTATGATGTCTTTTTGTTTTGTTTATGGTTTCCTTTGCTGTGAAATACATTTTAGTTTGATGTAGTCCCATTTGTTTATTCTTTTTTCGTTTGTTTGTTTCTTTTGCCCAAGGAGATATATCAGCAAAAATATTACTAAGGGCAATGTCTGAGAGTTTACTTTCTATGTTTTGTTCTAGGAGTTTTATGGTTTCGGGTCTTACATTTAAGTCTCTTATCATTTTGAGTTTATTCTTTTATATGACATAACAAGGTGGTCCAGTTTCATTTCTATTGCATGTGTCTGTCCAGTTTTCCCAGTACCATTTATTGAATAGACTGTCATTTCCCCAGTGTAAATTCTTGCTTCCTTTGTCATAGATTAAATGACCATATACAGATGGATTTATTTCTGGGCTCTATATTCTTTTCCATTGACTTATGTGTCTGTTTTGGTGCCAATTTAATGCTGTTTTGATTACTATGGCCTTGTAGTATAATTTGATATCAGGTAGCATGATACTCTAGCTTTGTTCTTCTTTCTCTGGATTACCATAGCTATTTGGGGTATTTTATGGTTCTATATAAATTTTAGAGTTATTTGTTCTAGTTCTGTGAAAAACGCCATTTGTATTTTGATAGGAATTGAATTGAATCTACAGATTACTTTGGGTATTGTCGACATTTTAACTACAATATGCCTTGATTTGCGAGCATAATTTATTCCGGAAACAAACTACTCATATTGCAAGACATCACTCGTTTACCAAGTTATAATGTATTAGAAATGTTTGCTTGTCTTGCAGAACACTTGCAAACCAAATTACTCACAATCCAAGGCTTTACTGTACATTAAACATTGAGGACAGGGCATTTAAATTGTTTAAATGCATGTTCCCGGGTTTTAAACCATTGAAATCAAATTTTATGCTGTGTTTCTTTAAAAATTATTTATAACAAATTTGCTGACTATTTTTGTGAACTGAAATTTTCAGGAAATACTCACCAAAGATCCTAGTAGTGCTTGACGGTGTGGTACCTCTGGAAATATTCCCCCTTAATGATAGATGCAAATCTGCATCACTGGTCCACAATGTGTTAATCCTTCCTATCCATGAGCATGTTATATGTTTCCATTTATTTGTATCTTTATTAATTTCTCTCTTCAGTGCTTTACAATTTTCTGAGTACAGGTTTTTTACTTCCTTGGATAAATTTATTCCAAAATATTTAATTTTTTTGATGCAGGTGTAAATGGGATTGTTTACTTACTATCTCTTTCTGATAGTTATTATTGGTATATATTAATAAAAATGCAACCAATTTCTGAATATTAATTTTGTACCCTGCTACTTTACTAAATTCATTTATCAGTTGTAGCAGCTTTTTTCGTGGAATCTTTGGGGTTCTCCCTATATAGTATCATCTCATCATGTCATCTGCAAATAATGACAGTTTTACTTCTTCCTTTCCAATTTGGATGCCTATTCTTTCTTTCTTTTTTTTTTTTAGCTGAGCCATCCTGCCACCTATTGGCAGGTCAGCAGCAGCTCAGTTTGGGCCGGTCATCGAACTGCTGTTGCTCAGAGCTCACACTCTTGAGCAAGCTCTTAGCCAACTGAGCCACTCGGCTGGCTTATTATTTCTTTTTTTTTTGTCTGATTGCTGGGTCTAGGACTTCCAATACTATGTTGAATAAAAGTGGTGAAAGTGGGCATCCTTGTCTTTTTTTTTAATCTTAAGGGGAATGTTTTTAGTTTCTCCCCATTGAGTATGATATTGGATGTGTGTTTGTCATACATGGCCTTTGGTATGTTGAGATATGTTCCTCTATTCCCACTTTGCTGAGAGTTTTTATCATAAATAGATGCTGGATTCTGTCAAATGTTGTTTTGCATCTACTGATATGACCATATGATTTTTACTTTTCATTTCATTTATATAGTATATTATGTTAACTGATTTGCAGATATTGAACCAACCTTGTGTTCCAGGAATGAATCACACTTGATTGTGATGTATGATCTTTTTAATATATTGCTGAATTCTGTTTACTTATATTTTGTTGAGGATTTTTGCATCTATGTTCATTACAGATATTGGACTGCAGTTTTCTTCTGTTGTAACGTCTTTGCCTGGTTTTGGGATCACAGTAATGATGGCATTATAAAATGATCTTGGGAGCCTTCCCTCCTCTAGAATTTTTAAAAATAGTTTGAAAAGGATAGGTGTTAATTCTTTTTTGAATGTTTATTAACATTCACCTCCTAAGTCATTAGGTCCAGGACTTTTGTTTGTTGGGAGCTTGTTGATTATTGATTCTATTTCATTAGTAGTAATTGGTCAGTTCAGATTTTCTGTTTCTTCTTGATTCATCCTTGGAAGATTGTATGCTTCTAGGAATTTATCCATTTCTTCCAGATTGTCTAATTTGTTGGTGTGCAGTTGCTTGTTGTATTCTCTTATTATTATTTTTTAATTTCTGTGGCGTTTGTTGTCACTTCTCCTCTTTCTTTCTGATTTTATTTATTTGGGTCCTCTGTCTTTTTTCTTGAACAGTCTGGCTGAAAGTTAGTCAATTTTGTTTATCATTTCCAAAAAGTAGCTCTTGGTTTCATTGATATTTTGTATTGTTTTTTAGCCTCTATTTTGTTTATTTATGATCTGATCTTTATTATTTCCTTCCTTGTACTTACTTTGGACTTTGCGTTTTTTTCCAGATCCCTTAGATGTGAAAATAAATAAATGGTTTATTTGTGATTTTTCTTGTTTGTTTAGGTAAGCCTGCAGTGCTATGAATTTTCCTTTTAGGACTGCTTTTGCTGTATCCCATAGATTTTGGGTGATTGTATTTTCCTTTTCATTTGTCTCAAGGTATCTTTTGATTTCTTCTTTGATCTCATTGTTGACCCATTTATTACTTAGTAGCATGTTGTTTAACCTCCATGTGTTTGTGTGTTTTCAGTTTTTTTCTTGTAATTGATTTCTAGTATTATACCATTGTGATCAGAAAAGACACTTGATATGATGTCAATATTCTTAAATTTATTAAGACTTGTTTTGTTGCCTAACATTTGGTCTATCTTGGAAAATGCTATGTGTGCACTTGAAAAGAATGTATATTCTGCTTCTTTTCGGTAAAATGCTTTAAAAATATCAATTACATTTATCTGATTACATGTATAATTTAAGGCCACTGGTTCTGTGTTGATTTTCTTTCTGGAAGATCTTTTCATTGGTGTCAGTGGGGTGGTAAAGTCTCCTACTATGATTGTGATACTGTTGATCTCTGCCTTTCTGTCAGTTAATATTTGTTTTATATTTAGGGCCTCCTAATGTGTGTAAATGTTTGCTAAGGTTGTATCCTCTTGTTGGATCAATTGCTTTATTATTATGTAATGTCTTACTTTGTCTCTTATTATAGTCTTCATTTTAAAATCTATTTTGTCCAATATAAGTATTGGTACACCAGATTTTTCTTGTTTTCATTTCCATAAATTATTTTTTTCCATCCTTTTACTTTTAATCTACATGTGTCTTTTGATCTGAGGTGACTCTCTTGTAGACAGCATATGCATGAGTCTTGTTTTCCTTTCCAGTCAGCTACCCTATGTGTGTTTTTTTAAAAGAGATTTTATTGGGAAATTGGGGGAAGGAAACAGCATTGGAGAATCAGGGAAGGGGAACAGACAAGTTGCTGTCCTTTTGTTCTTCAGTCTACTTGTGGAGGATGTTGCTTCACTGGCCCATGTTGGTATTATCATTGCGCTCCTCCCGGGTGAGGGAGTTGCTCGTTGGCCATTGAACAGCCGCTCACAGTGGCTCTTGGTAGCTCACACTGGCTGCCGGCCACTCACGATAGCTTATGGCAGCCCACTACAGCCCCACTACAGCCTATGCCATCGCCGGCGACTCATGACAACCCAGCTCCAGGTCGAACTGTTGTTCACCGTCTTAGCTGTAGAAGGCACAGTGGCACTGGCCCTCATGTGGGATCCGAACCGTGGCCCTGCTGCTCAGAGCTGGCAATTAAAGCCAACTCCTAAACAACGTGCCACACAGCCGGCACCACCCTATGTGTTTTGATTGGAGTTTTTAATTAATTTATATTTAAAGTGATTAATGATAGGTACATAGTTATTGCCATTTTATTATTCACATTTTGATCTTCATTTGTTGGTTTGTTTTCTCCTTTCTTCTGCTTAAAAGGGTCCTTTTAACTTTTCTTGCAATATTGGCTTGGTAGTAATGAATTCCTTTAGCATTTTCTTATCTAGGAAGCTCTTTATCTCTCCTTCAATTTTAAATGATAGCCTTGCTGGGTAGAGTAGTCTTGGTTGTAGGCTCTTGTTTTTAATCACTTTGAATATTTCATGCCACTCTTTTCGGGCCTGTAAAGCTTGTTGAGAAATCAGCTGATAATCTTATGAGAGCTCCCTCGTAAATAATTAGTTGTCTTTCTCTTGCTCTTTTTAGGATTTCCTCCTTGTCTTTAGTCTTTGGCATTCTAATTATGATGTACTATATCTCGGTGTGGGACTGTTTGGGTTAATCTTGTTAGGGGCTTTTTGCGCTTCCTAGGGTTGTTTGTCTAATTCCTTCACCAGGTTAGGGAAGTTTTTGGTCATTATTTCTTCAGACAGGTTCTATACCTCTTTGTGCCTCTCTTCTCCTTCTGGTACTCCTATGATGTGAATGTTGTTATGCTTCATTTTGTCCCAAATGTACTTTAAATTAACTTTTAAAAAATTATTTGTGTGTGTGTGTGTGTGTGTGTGTGTGTGTGTGTGTGTACGTGCATGCTGTTCTGATTTGGTGTGTTCTGCTATCTTGTATTCTAAACTGCCATTTTTATCTTCTGCTTCATCTTATCTGCTGTTGATTCTTTCTAGTGTATTCTTCATTTATGTTATTGTATTCTTTATTTCTGACTTGTTCTTTTCTATTGTTTCTATATCCTTCTTCGTGCTTACTGTCTCTTTGTTGAAATTCTCACTAAGTTCCCTAAGCCTTCTTATAACCAGTGTTTTAAACTCTGACTTAGGTATATTGGTTGCTTCATTTCCTTTAGTTCTATTTCTGGAGGTTTCTCCTGTTCTTTTATTTGAGACATGTTTTTTTGTTTCCTCATTCTGGTTGCTTCTCTGTGTTTGCTTCTATGTTTTAGGTAGAACTTCTATGTCTCTCAGTCTTTGTTGAGTGGCCTTATGTAATATGTATTCTGTGTAGTCTCCTTGATCTCCTGTTTGTGTATTCCAGGACTGTCCCTTGTGTGTGTTGTGTACATTGTCCTGTTATATTTGAGCCTAAATTACTTTTGATGTGTCAGTGGGTGGGACTGTCCCCAGGCTGACTGAATGTGAAGATTGGTTATACCCACAGTGTATGAGCTGCAGTGTGGAGGGCTGACCCCTCTGAGTAGGGTTTGCCCCTATTGTCTCTTGTACCTGTTGAGTCCACTCTTTGGGTATGCTGCTTGTGGGCCTACCAGCTAGTTCTCTGCTGTGGTCTGAAATCAGTCTCTGTCTGTGTTGTCTCTGACATCTCTTCAGAGAGGCTCCCATGCATACTAATGTCAGTCTTGCCTGTTACTAGCCTGGGGCTACCTTGGAGGAGCTATACTGCTGTATTTTATTGGTGGCTGCCTATGCTGGACCAGGAGACATGTGTGGGTGGCCTCACTGTGAACCAAGGCCAGCTGTTACCAGTATTGGGCCTGGGACAGCTTAGCAAAAGGTCCAGGGACCCTCTGCCTGTTGTTACCTGCTGGTTGCCCATAAGACTCAGCTGTTCAAAGAGCTTCCTTAGGTGCACAGGCTCAGTTGTTTGACCTGGTGTTGAGAATGCCCTTGGCAATGCAGCCCTAGTTGGGTTGGGCTGTGTTCCAGGGAGTTACTGGGTATGGGCACTGTTTCTTACAAAGTTAATGCACTTTCCATTCTTGAACAGGTGCCAGGCCTCTGACCCCTTCACAAAAATGCTGTGAGAACACTGCAGCCAGCCACCACTCACCTCAGGCCCACAGGTCCCCAGAATCACTCAAATGAGGCTTCAGTAGAGTGTCGCTCGCTGCTCACTATCAAAAGTTGCCTGGGCTACAGCCAGCTGCCCACTGCTGTAAAAGGCTTTTGCAGCTCCTGGGACAGGGCCCACTGTTCAGTAACTGAGAATGCTTTTGGTCATGAAGTACTAGCTGTGCAGGACAGGGATCGAAGGTGTCACCAAGTTGTTGTGCATGCACAGATTTTATCAGATCAACACGGTCTCAGATTTGACCCTTTAGGGAATGGTTCAACATAGAAAAGATGGCACCCTCCTGTAGGCTACATGGGAGGAAGTTTCCACACAGGGACAATGGCTGGTCCCTCCAGCTGGTGTGCCACAGCCCCACAACTCAGTCTTTCCCTGTATGTCTCTGGCACCTCTCAAGTTGCCGCCCCTCCCCTGAGAACAAGTGAGTATTTGCAAGTGAGTGAGTCTGTGTGTGGTTCCTTTTAGAAGGCATCTGGGTTTCCAGCCATCTTCCATCTTACCAGAATGGACAGACAGAGTCCTCGCTAATTTTCACTGCCAGATGTTGTGGGAATTCCTCCTCCCAGCATAAGACACCTGGGCTGGAGAGCCTGGTATGGAACTGGGATCCCTCCCTCTTTTGGGAGGACCTCTGCCAAGGAGTTGTCCCTCCTGGAGTTCAACCACTATCTGTGGGTTTAGTGTCAGCTAATTTCATGTCTCCACCCCTCCTACCTGTCTCAATGTGACCGCTTCTTTAGATCCTTAATTATAGGGGTACTGTTTAGCTAGTCTTCAGATGATTCTTGAGGTTGATTGTTCTATAATTTATTTGTAATTTTGGTGTGATCCTGGGAGGCAGAAGGCATAACGTTTACCTAATCTGCCATCTTGGACCTTCTAGAGACATTTATTTTTTTAAATGTACATAATGCATTTCAAAACTGTTTTATTTCTTAATTTTAGCTAAATACATCCTGAGTTTCTGCCAGGTCTTACCCACACTAAGGTATATTCGAAAGCTGCTCCTCTGGGATTTGTTATGTCTCATTGACTTCACTCACTGATTAACAGGCCTCGAGTAAAGGTAAGTTGCTTTCAAGCAGGCCAATGAAGCATTTTTATGCATTTAACCAATTTCTCAAATTGTAATATGAAACCTGTAAAGAAAGCATTATAAAGTGGGAACCAAGACAGAATTCTTTAGTTTCAACCCACTACACTAAATCTTGTCTTATCCCAATTTACTTAGCTTCTTAATGCTGGAAGGGTAATAAAAAAATATTAGAAGTTTTGAAGTTAAAAATATAACCACTTTATATTCGTCTAAAATCAAGAACACAAAACAAAATGGCCATTTGAGGCCATCAATAGAAGTTCTTTCCCATATTTTTTATTAACATTTTATGATTACAACTAATGTATACTACTTATATTATGTGAGACTATTTTAGATTTTCAAATGTTCTTATGTTTTTACCTTTTCTATGCTATAACCACTAGCTATACTTTGTAATACTAGAAAAATATCTTGGTGCAATTTTTTTTAAAAAATGGCTAGTTTTTATGCATAGATTCCTCTGATAATATATTCCTAAAGGTGTAGAATGGTTTAAACTTTTTCTGAAGTTCAGAATCCAAAAAGTATTGAGTACTGTGGCAGACCCATTATATTTTAATGTGTAAGCCTTTTAATGATAAATTCCCAAACTACTCTATAAAAGTTACCATGGACACTAAGAGGCAAACCACTGCCAAATCAGTTGGAGAGAAAAACAGTTCTTTTAATGTATTTGCAGTACCTGCAGATTTCCAGAACTGGATCTATCACAAATAAATGGGATTTAGCCTTCATTTATCAGAGGTTTGTTGACGTCATTTCAGCTACACATCTTTGTTTCATTCTCATGCACTCTGCCTCAGTCTGTATTTTATCTTTGTAAAAGACCTTACAGTGAGGACACATGATCATTTCTTAAATGTTAGTTAGCCCTGACAATAAGGCCTATATTCAGGATTGGATTTGCAGATAAGGAGAGATTTGCTTAGTGTGTCTCCTTTAGGGTGATCTACTAAACCTTGGGGAGAAAGGCTTCGTTCTGTCTACACCATTTCATTTCGTAAGTGCTATACATAGTCTAAAATAATGAATATCAAAATCTATTGATATTCTTTGGAGAATCTTCTTTGATAAGGATTCATTAGGTAATCCAGTTGATAAACTTATGATGCTTATTATTTTATGAAGAGGTTTGATATATTGAGGGTATGTTATGCTATCATTTTTACTATAATATGTATTTTGCGTTTTAAAATCTCTTTTAATTAATGTTATGGAATGAGTTTGGGGGAAACTAGGGTTGTCTCTCTACTTATGACACAATTATTACACATTTTCATTTTTATCAAATATTTCTCAAATATTTAAGTAAATTTGTATTCGTGTATTACAATTTTGCTTCTGTAATAGTGTTCTGAAGCTAGTCTGTTGAGCTAACCAAGGTACTGTAAAAAATTTATGTCTTTTCCTCATTCTAATTGTTTAATTATTTTTGCTTATGAACAAACTAAAATTTTTATTGCTATTAGACAAATTTAAATCCCATTTCTATGAACTGATCTATGCTTCCTTTTAGAGATTAAGCTAGTAAATATACATAATTCAGCAAAGTGTTACATAACATTAATCTTTTCTTACCATATCAATTACCTGTATGTAGGCCACTTGTTCAGAATTTCACCAATATTGGCAAGACCATTGTTTGTTTTCATCTCTATAGCAAATGCCCAACAGATCCGTTAGGAACATAAGCAGACTGCTGGTAAATAGACTTATTCCCTGCCTTGGGACTGACAAAGCAATTTACCAAGTACATTTTCCCCTAGTTCTTTTCACATCACCATTATTTCCAAATATTCTGCTTTTGCCCATTAAGGATTTCAGCACATCTAATATATAAAAGAAGCTGAAACTTTATCAGTTTTCATATTAGTTGGCAGGGTTTACATGCTTCCTTGTTTTCATTGGTTCATCTTCCTTTTATTTTTAATTATAGCAAACAACTATAATTTCAAAAACGATTATTATGAAGGTTATAAACAATATATTTCTTAATATACAGAATTATACATTTCAGCATTAATTTTGATACAATATTAGAAATTTTCAATGACATTGTTATTAATCTTTTTGGTTTGGATGAAATCCGGATCACAGTGACAGAAATACAAAGAATGTTGAAATCATTACCAAGTGTTGAGGTAACTGGCAATATCATGGAAAAGAGGAGAAAAACCAGGGTCTGTAGTGTCCAGCCACAATTGTAAATTATATTAAAGTAAGATGATGAAGAGATGTTCCAGTGCCAAGAGCAACAAGGCATCATGATAATAATGACAGACACTGTATGTGGACACTGACTATGTTCCAGGCATTATACTTGGTACATAGTTATGCCATTTAGTACTAACAACAGTAGGGTAAGTATATTCCAGAGTCCCCATTTTATGGATTCATTATTCAATCAACAAATATTAAAGATGCCTACCTATGAGGTAATAATCAGAAAGCAGGTAGTGGTCATAAGAAATTTTGCACCAGAGATCAAAGCCAGTTGGACACCGAATAAGCAAGTAGGGTTAAAAAACAATGCTGCTAAAAGTCAGAGCAAGAGACTGTTCCGTTTACTAAAGAAATTACCAGAAAACCAATTAGTCAAATGGGATGAGTGCATTTTAATGTATACCACATCATTATTAGAGTTCAGTGGCTCACAAAAAGAGATATAAAACAACACAAACAAATGAATAAAAAATCTATACATTCTCAACGTTCTTTGCAGGCACTTTTTTCTCATCTGGTATCTTAACTGTTAGTTTTCACAGGGATTTCTTCTAGATTCTCTTCTCACTTAATATATATATATATATATATATATATATATATATATATATATAGTTGGCCCTCTGTATCCATAGGTTTCACAATCATGGATTCGGCTAAGCGTAAATCAGTAATATCTGGGGGGAAAAACCCCAGAAAGTTCCAAAAACCAAACTTTGAAATTGCCATTGAATCTGTACCATCTAGCACATTTTCAGCATATATTAGTTGCTTACAAATGAATGCTAAGAAAAGGAAAGATCAAAGAGACCAAATTAACAATTTTGGAGGCCATGGCATAATCTTAAAGTTTTGAAGCTTATTGTATAAATTCATCAAATGTAGAATTCTAGGGACTCAAGAAATCACTTTGCTCAAACTTCCACTCAATGTAAGAATCCCCACTAAATTATCCTTTAAAGAGAGCCCTCTATCTTCTCTATATAAATACTTCCAGGGATGGAGAATTCATTATTGTGTAAGACAGTTACTCCTTTTGATGGCTATCTCTTATTGCTTAAAAAATATCTTCCTCATACTTGAACACTTTCCTGCTATAGTTTTCATATGTAGTTTAAATTTTGCCTCTTGAGCAACACAAAACTATTCTTTTCATTTCTTGAGCAACTCAAAATTAACCTTTTCCTTTTTATATTTAAAAACCCTTCCAAATAGCTGAAGGCCATTATTATGCACTTTCTATATCATTAGTTCTTAATCTTTAATGTGCAACAGAATTAATTTGCCTAGGGAGCATGTTAAAAATGTAGATCTCGGGCTGGCCGAGTGCCGCGATGGTTAAGAACTGGTTTGGGACGCCAGAGGGCCCCGGTTCGGATCCCACATATGAGGGCCTGTGACACTGCCCTCCACAGCTAAGATGCTGAACAACAGCTTAACCTGGAGCTGGGCTGCTGTGAGTCGCCGGCTACGGCGTAGGCTGCAGCCCCTGTGGCAGTGTGTTGCCATGGGCTACCATATGTAGCCAGCAGCCAGCGTGAGCGGCCAGCAGCCGCAGTGAGTGGCCATCCAGAAGCCGGCGACTGATGTGCCTCGCCCGGGAAGAGCGCAATGATGGTGCCAACTTGGGCCAGTGAAGCAACATCCTCCACAACTAGACTGAAGAACAAAACAACAGCAAATTGTCTGTTCCCCCTTCCCCCAATTCCCCAGCACTGTTCCCTTCCCCCCAATAATAAAAAAAGTAGATCTCCTAGTCTCATATCCAGAGACTCTGATTCAATAATTCTGGGATGAAATTTAGGAATCTGAAATTTCCCCTCTCTGTCCCCCCCACCTCTGA
Source organism: Hipposideros armiger (assembly GCF_001890085.2). NCBI lineage: Eukaryota > Metazoa > Chordata > Mammalia > Chiroptera > Hipposideridae > Hipposideros > Hipposideros armiger. The sequence continues at coordinate 544,028 of NW_017731980.1, forward strand.
GCTGTTGTTCCCAGTCTAGTTATGGAGGACACTACTCACTGGCTCATGTTGGTATTATGATCCTTGCGCTCTACCCAGCTGAAGCAGTCAGTCATGGCAGCTCTCACCAGCTGCTGGTCACTCACGCTGACTTATGGCCACCCCTAAGAATCTGAAATTTTAACAAGTATCCCAGATAATTCTGATGAAGATAACCCATAGGTTATTTTTCAAGAAGCACTGCCCAGGAAAATGTATTTTTTAATTTTCCCAATAAATGGTGTTAAAGTCTTAATCTTCAAAGTCACTGGATATTTGTGGATATTCTCTTCAAATGTATCCCCCATGCTGGAACCAAATATTCAGGTGTATTTTGACTAATAAAAAGTAGAGTGAAGATATTATCTTCTTTAACATGATTTATGTACTTCTATTGAAATTGTACACAATTGTGCTACCAAATTGTAGTAGATGTGTCACACTATTGAGTGTGAATTTTGTTGTTAATTAAAATCTGTTAGGGCAGAAATGAATTACAGGGAATGGATGACTGAAAGGTCACAGATGAGAAAGAGAGAGAGAGAGAGAGAGAGAGAGAGAGAGAGAGAGAATGAAAGGAAGGAAGGAAGGAAGGAAGGAAGGAAGGAAGGAAGGAAGGAAGGAAATGGAATGAGATGACAGTAGACGATGGCATATCCTGAAGAGAGGTAGCAGTATATATTCAATAGTATTCCCACCAAAGGTGGCACACAGACTTCTCAATAATGTCGGTTCCCCTCTCTCACAACCCATGAGATTTCCCATTGCCAGCCATTTGCAAGAGCTGCTGCTGTCACCTACTAATCCTCTCCCTGAAGTCTGTAGATTAACAATCTGTTTTGTCCCTTCTTAGACAGCGGGTAGACCTACTGTCCATCCTCTTAGTTCACAATAAGAATTAGCATTCTGTAATCAGCCCTGCCACATCAGGAGTTAGAACCTTGGCCCACTTCTTTGGAAACATTTTTTATTTCGAACAGACTGTTGAGGGTACCTTGGCATATTTGTGGAAGATGATCTAAACCTCTAAAAACAGCTATGAGCACAATTCTCCCACATGCATACAATCTTAGTAGGTCTGGCAAGATGCTTTTAAGCTCATAGAAGTGTCATAGAATGTTATGAATTTGCCTTACAGGCTTCAATATACCTGGTGTACAGATTAACAGTTTCTGTTACAACACCCAGGCTCTGTGTCCTCTACTCCAAACAGCAGAAAATTTTTATGAGCCGGAAAACCTTTCTGGGATTTGGCCTTAGCTAAATCCAGTGGAATTTGTAAGCAGTGGTATTTAGTTGCTCACAGGGCTGGAGTCTGAGACTCCCAGAAATCCGGTGGAGGGCATTCACATTGAATGAAATTAGTTGTTAGTGTCTTCAGATGAAACTGTAAGTCTGAGAAGGGACCCAGTGTTTGAAATAAGAAAACTTTGAAACATGACAGCATTGTGTTGAATGCAAAGATAGAGAGCTGATCCCAACTAAGGTGTAGAGAGAATTGAGTTTAGAATGTAGTTATGAGAAAAAAATAACTTTCTATTTCAGATGTTAGGATTAAATGATTAAAATTCTCATACACATATGTTTGCCTCAAAAGGGGTTATGACCAGACTTATTAAAGTGGTACCCAGGAGCCAAATAGAAGGTGGTAATCCTGAGGCTTATATGGTAGTTATCTTTATGTTCTATTCATGAAACAAAATATTTTTCAAGGAAATACGAAGCTATTGGGTTGTCGGAAAAGTCATGAAGCATTTTTTGCAATGAAAAACAGAAAATATACTTCATGACTTTTCTGACAACCCAATAATTTTAATACTTTGGGGTGAGCCCCACAGGAATAAAAAACACTGACTACAGGGGGAGAGAATTTACCTGAGAGGAAGCAAGCAAAAAAGGGACCCGCTGCAGACTCAGTGCAAAGGGATGCCATTGGTGCTGGGGCCTGTGAGCAAGACAAATGGAAACGCGAGCACGTGGTGGGACTGGTTCCAGGCACACAGGCAAAGGGCAAGAGTGTTGACATGAAACCACAAAGCTACGTGGGTTCTTCCTTCTTCTCATTTGCTTTTGTCAGCTTCTGCTGCATGATCTCTGAGTCCCTCTGCTTCCAGGTGGCAGGAGAAAGCCCATCATCTCAGCACTTGCCCTTAATCGAATATCTCTGCTTTTTCATATTCTGGCAGGCAAGATCATGCAGGTTACCGCTGTTCATAGTGATGGCAGCGGCTCTGAAACAATGTACATACTGTATTTTTTAGTATCTACTATGTGCCAGAACACAGATATAAATTTGACACAGTCCCTGCCTTTTAGGAGTTCACATTTGAGTGAGAGGAAACAAAATAAAAAAGTGATACTGTACTGTAATAACTAATACGATAATGATAAGCACAGAAGGTTTTGAGAACACAGTGAACTGGGTAGAAGCCAACTGAAGAGAGGTTAAAGGAAGGCTTTTTGGAAAATTGATGCCTGAACTGAATCTTGAAGGATGAGCAGGAGCTACCCAGAAGAAACAGTTTAAAGAGGTCAATTCTGACAAGGGGAACAGCATGGTATGTGGCAAGAAATGTAAGTAATTCAGTATAGCTACACTAGAGCATAAAGTACACAGCAAGTGAGATGAGAGTGGAGAAATAGGCAGGAGTCAAATCATGAAAGATCTTGTATGCCATACTAAGGCAGCTGGACTTGCTTCTGTAGGCAGTAGGGAAGTTGGTAAGTGACCATTTTTGATAAGTCACTCTGGCAGCAGCATGGAGAATAGAAAGTACCAGAGGCAAGACCAGAAAGAGGGAGACTAGTTAGGAGGCTGTAGTAATAGTCCAACGGAGAGATGACTAGGGTCTTGACAAAGGGAATGTATTGGGGATGATAGGAAGGGGATGATTTTGAGTTTGAGATTGTTGAGGAAGAGTTTTGTTGTTCTTGTTTTGTTTTGTTTTGTTTTGATCCAAGACTGAGTTTGACCTTAAGGTCAAAGTGGTTGATGTGGTGGCAGTAAAAAGAGGGTAATGGGATGGTGTGATAAAGCATCATAAAGCTTAGACATTTGTTGCAAATTCTTTTTGAAAATGATCCTTTCTTTTAAAGTAAAGTTTCTTGAAGTGACAATTGTTGGTAAAGTTACGTAGGTTATGGTGTACAATTCTGTAATACATCATTGTTGTCGCCAGGGGGTTGTGGGGGAACTTTCGGCAGTGAGACGCCCAGGGTAAAGAAAGCACGCACAGCTGACATGAAGAGGAACCACCAGTATCTTTAATCAGCAATAGCAACCATTATATAGAGGTTTTGGAGAAGGAGAGCTCATAAAAGTGCACATGCTCCCTCCCGCAAATGTAACTCATGCTTACATAAAGGGCTTATGTAACCGGAACCTGGCGCGTGCACAGCAGGCTCCAGAGTCAATGTCCGCACGTCCGGGGTCAGGGTCCATACATCAGCCTGCACACATCTGGACATCCCAGGCCCCGTGTCCAAGGCCTCCACTCGGGCACGCCTGAACTTGCTGGGGCCCTCTCAGTCCACCCCCTGCAGGGTGGTCGCTTGGGACTTGACCCAAAGAGTGTCTCCCTGGGCACAAAGGCCGCAACAGCAATACATAGAGCAACAGAGGACCACGAGGCTGACTGCGATACCTGCCAAGATAAGACCTGCCCATTACCATGAAGAGCCAAGGGAGTTCCACCAGTGTGTAAGGGGGTCATCCTACAGGGCTTGGATCGCCGAAACCTCAGTGTCTATTTCCTGCAAGGCCTCCTGTACCTTTTATTGGTGGTCCAGGAAGTAAACACAGTATTCAACATGCTAGAGGTCACATGTCCCGCCCTGTGCAGCTATTAACAGGTGCAGGGCTATCCTGTTCTGCAGTACCACCTTTCTCATTTGGGTTGTTTCGTCAAGGAGCAGGGCTAAAGAGGCTCGTGTGATGTTCAGAGCATTGGCGACATGTTGAGCAAGGGCTTCCACCTGTAGCTCTATGTCTATCACTCTACCCCCTGGCAATAAGATGGCTAAGGAGTAAAACCACTAGGCCACCAGCTTTTCCCAGTGCCAATGATGATAAACTGGGTCCCAACTGGCTAGCCTCTGGAGCAATGTGGGCAGGAGGCGACCGTGAATAAAGGGGCACCCACAAGTGCAGCGTCCATTGGGCCAGCAAATATGGCCAGCTGTGGTGACCACAAACCCAAATAGCATCACCTGGCAGGAAGTCAGTGGGTATTGTTCCCACTATATGGCATCCATCCTACCAGTGAGTAGGGTCCATTACAACAGTAACATTGAGGCAGAGCTCCTTGGAAAACCAGCCCACCATACAGTTAGGAACCTTGGGGTGTCGTTGCTCGACACACTGAGGAGCACGGTTAGACAATGTCACATGAATCCCCACTAACCACCCCCAGCCATCGTCCACAGCCTTGCCGAGGAGAGGGGGGATGTTGTGGTGCTGCTTCCACAAGAGGGCTTCAACTGTGCGGCAGCGAGCATTCCCCTCCAGACTATTCCGGTCCCAGCACTGGAGGTCTGTCCATTTGGTACCAGTGGCAGGGACAACTCACCAGGGCAGTCCTTCAGTGGTCTCTGCTGGCAGCTCTGTGCATACCCAGCAGTGCGAGGCATTATGCACCCGGGCAAAGATGTCCGCCCAAGATAGAACACTGTTTCCTGTAGCTAACCTGGGAGATATAACAAAGCAGATAAAGAGACCGTCATGGGCAAGTCACGGCCTTCAGGCAGAATACAGGCTACGTGCTCGTTCTGCGATAGCACCATAGCTGGTATAGGGGCAGCTCCTGGTCGGTGGTACCACACCTGGGCTCCATGGGTCATCGGTAGGGGACCAGGGGTTAGGTCCACCGAGTACAGGGGTATGGGCCAAAGGAGCAGCATAGGGGGTCCCTCATCAGAAGGACCTGCTTGTCTTGGTTGGTAAAGTCACATGTACTTTGAAGGGCCAGCGCCCAAGCCAGGGTGTGACCTCTAGGCCCTTCTTTATATCTTGTTCCCAGGGTTCAAGTAAGGCGACCCAGTCTTCTTGGGTGACCTGAGCCTGCCAAGGCCAGGTCCATTCCTGCGTCTGACCAGGGGCCACCATGGATGGAGCATGTAGGATTACCATCCCCCCCATGGCCTGGGCTGTACCACCAGGTCCCCAGTCCCCGTGACACATAGGAGTCATGGCAGCTCCTTGGTTACCTTGTCCAAGGGGACCTTACCAGTCTTCCATAGCTGTTTGTTCAACAGACGAACAGCTACCAGTACTTGGTTTTTCCAGTGTTTCTGCCTGGGGGCCAATACCCTTAACTTGTTCTTCAACAACCCGTTAAAGCGTTCAACCATACCGGTAGCTTGAGGTCAGTAAGGAACACGTAGTTGCCATTGGACATCATTGTCCTTCACCCAGGTTTGAAAGTGTGAACCTGTAAAGTGGGGGCCTGGGTTACTGGCAATAAGTAAGGGCCGGCCATAGGCAGCCGACAAGTGCTCCAAGGCTAGGAACGTGTGTCGTTGGTCCGCCTGGGCCACAGGGTAAGCAAAGCCCAGTCCGGTGGCAGTGTCTACTGCCATCAGGGCGTACTGAGCTCCCTGGTCTGCAGGGAGTGGCCCAATGTAGTCCACCTGCCATTCTTGCAGGGGCCGCACCTCCCGAGTTACAGACCCCATGGAGGAGGTCAGATGACGTCTCTGGGGGCAGTGCTCTGCACACTAAGGACATTGACGGACAGCTTGCTGGGCCTCAGCTCTCGTTAGCTGTAAGCCCCAGCGGGTGGCCACCAGACCCATCGTCCTGGCACCCACATGGTCTAGCTTCTTGTGCAGTGCCCATGGCAGTGGATCCTGGGGATACCACAAGCGAGCATACTCGCACCAAGGCATCAGCCACATTATTGCCAGGTGCCTGCAACGGCTGATGACCTGAGAAGTGGTACATGGTGGCGCCCGTGCTCTGGCGTCATCTCTAAATGTCCTCTCAGAGTTCCCTACCCCATAATGGGCAGTGACTGATCAGCCACTCTTGGGCTGCCCATTGGGGCAGCCACAGTGTCAGGCCTTGATACACAGCCCAGCTGTCAGTGCAAACATGTACTAGGCCAGGTTCCTTAGTCAAAAGCATCCAGACCGCCCACAACTCAGCTCACTGTCTAGAGCATCCAGTACCTGTGTCATACCAAAAGGTGTCAGTGAGGGGCTGTAGGTCTACAGCCACCCATGTGGGGGGCTGTCCTCGGCAAGACCGTCCATGTACTAGGCATCAGCCGGCACTGGGGGTTTGCCCTCCTCAAAAGGACTAAGAGTTCTCCCCCTTTTCCACGAGGTCCTCTGCTCTCTCAGAGCAGAAAGCGATGGGCCCCCAAAAAGCGTGTAGCTCCTGAGTCAATGAACTAGTGGAGAACTGAGCCCATTGTTCTAAATAGGCTTCCCACTTCTTTAATATTGGCATCTGTGCCACGCCGATTCCCGGCCTTGTGGCTGAGGACTGGAGCCAGCCTTCCCCTGGGTAGGTCATTTGCACCATGACTGGGTGTGTGCCTGTGATGCTTTCACAGGCCAAGAGGGAGTACTGGTCTTCGGCTCCCTTCTAGAGCTGGGACCAAAACCCGATAGGAGTCTTCTGTGCACCCTGTTTCTGCCAGAGACACCAGCCAAACCCAGCGTCCTCCACCTGGACAGTCAGGAGGAACGGCAGGGTTGAGTCAATGACCATTAGGTTCTGGGCCTGTGCTACAGCACGTTTCGTCGCCCTGAATGCCTCCTCGGCTTCAGGGGACCAATCCCAGGGCTCCCCTTTGTGAACCAACCATTGCAAGGGTCACATTAACATCGCCAGATGTGGGATGAAGGTTCGCCAGAAGCCCTGTATCCCCAAGTAAGAGGGCCAAGAGGGCCAGACCTCGAGGGGCTGGCCGTGTAATTTCTCCTTGGCCAGCCCAGCGGCCACCAGGTCAAACCACATTTGCTGGCAGCTCACCTTAACAGAGTTCCCTCCTTCACGCTGGCCCTTGGGCATGGCTTTCATAGCTCATTTTGGGGGACGGGGTGACTCACGCCCTTTTCGGCCACAGCCTGTGCCTGCATAGTCCGGCCTTGCCGATGGACTTCCACGTCCCCTAGTCTAGCCAAAGTCCCTGTGACCTCATGGACGGGTTGGTCTGTATAGGGAGCTAATAAGGCAGCCATAGTCCCAAAAGTTCCCGGTGGGCCGTTAGCAAGGATAAGGTCTTTCATGTGGGCTGTAAATATCTCTTCATCAGGACTGTTATAATGTAAAGCAAGCATCATCTTCTGCATGCCCATCTCCTGTATGACTTGCACCAAGTCCAAGTAAGTGGTCCACTTACTCACATGCTCCAGCAAGTCCCCTGCATTGTCCCAGACCGTGCGGGCAGCAATCATGAGCCAGTTAATCAGGGTCTGATTAACGGCTTGGGGGTTGGTCTGGGGCACATTTTGCAAATGCTGTCGCAGGGAGCACACCATGGTGACTCTGGCCAGCTGCACCATCTCGGTGGGGCTTAACCCCATGTTGTCTGCCCCATCATCCCACAAGTGCAACCATCAAGTGGGAACTGACTCACTCAGGCGCTGCTTGCACTGCTTTGTGAGCTCCCACAATTCCATGGCAGTATAAGCAGTGTAGAAAATATGTCTTACAGACTGCTGTGGTCCGGCGGCTCCACCCCTAGGATCCCGTGGCTCCTTGACTTCCACCCTTTGTTGCACCACTGGTCAGTGCGCCATACCAGCCCCGATTGGCTGCTAGCCCAAGAGGGCACCTGTGACTCGGGGGATCCTTGGAGCATGCGTTCAGCCACCACCAGGCTTGCTCCAAGTCCTCCTCCCGGCGCTGCAAGTGCTGCACCCAGTTCACGTACTCCTGGATGTCACAGCTAGCATGTTGTAAGACTGCTAGGAACATCCAGGCCACCCGGCTGGCCGCCTCCCGGTTTGCCAGTGGGACATTCGGCTCCAATGCTTCCAGGGCTTTCTGGACGTCTTCAGGTCCGGGGCGCAAGGCATCTCAGTCCTCCAGCAAAGTCCACGCCAGCAGGTATGCTGAGACCGGATACCAGAGGGATGTCTGGAGCCACATCCCATCTACCCCGGGTGATTCCTCTACCGGGGCGGAAGGGGCACTCACCTTGTCATCCAGCCATGGACTACGCCAAGTGTTGTCGCCAGGGGGGGTTACAGAGGAGCTTTTGTTGATGAGATGCCCAGGGTAAAGAAAGCATGTGGAGCCGACTTGAGGAGGAACCACCAGCATCTTTCATCAGTAATAGCAACCATTATATAGAGGTTTTGGGGAAGGAGAGTTCACAAAAGTGCACATGCTCCCTCTCGCAAATGTAAGTCATGCTTACATAAAGGGCTTATGTAACTGGAGCCTGGTGCCTGTGCAGTAGGCTCCGGAGTCAGGGTCTGCATGTTTGAGGTCAGGGTCTGAACGTCAGCCTGCACACATCTGGACAGCCTGGGCCCTGTGTTGAAGGCCTACGCTTGGGCGCACCTGAACATGCCTGGGCCCTGTCAATCATCCATATATCACATTGTGTGTTCACCACCCAGAGTCAGTTCTCCTTCCATCGCCATATATTTGTGAAAATGATCTTTTCAAAAACTACTGTTTTCTTGCTCAGCTTGCAAGAGTAACCATTTGGTGAAGATTGGTTGCTTAACTTGTTGAGAATTAATAACTCAAGTGGTTTAGCATGCTCTAGGCAATTGTGCACTGGGAATAAAGCAAGTTAGTCTCAGCATGAGGGAGAAAGGCCCTGCCAGCTCTCTTTTTCCTCTCTCCAAAGCACAAATACCCTCTAAGCAATCTCACACACACACATAAAAGAAGCTTTCTGTTCCAGGAATCTGGTTATTTTGCAAAGGAAGCATCCAGAAGACCATATAAAATGTAATTGACAATGATATTTATTTTACAAAATACAAGAACAGTAAGAAGAAATAACTAGAATACATGTTAAATTATTAGGGCATAATACAGAGAATTAAAATTAAAATACTAAAGAAAGATTTTAAAATTACAGATTGATATATCAATATAAAACTGAATCTTGGGGTCCGGCCGAGTGGCACATTGGTTAAGAGCTGGCTTGGGATGCCAGAGGGCCCCGGTTCGGGTCCCACATATGAGGGCCAGTGACACTGCCCTCCACAGCTAAGATGCTGAACAACAGCTCAACCTGGAGCTGGGCTGCCATGAGTCGCCGGCGACGGCGTAGGCTGCAGCCCCTGTGGCAGTGGGTTGCCATGGGCTACCGTGTGAGTGGCCAGCAGCCACCGTGAGCGGCCATCCAGAAGCCGGCGACTGATCTGCCTCGCCCGGGAAGAGCGCAATGATGGTGCCAACTTGGGCCAGTGAAGCAACGTCCTCCACAACTAGACTGAAGAACAAAAGGACAGCAACTTGTCTGTTCCCCCCTACACAGTTCCACAATAAAAATCTTAAAAAAAAAGAATCTTGGGGCCAGCAGAGTGGCAGGGCCCCGATTCAGATCCCACATGCGGGCCAGTGACACTGCACCCTCTACAGCTAAGATGGTGAACAACAGCTCAGCCTGGGCTGCCGTGAGTCACCGGTGACAGTGTAGGCTGCAGTGGGGCTCGCCGGCAGCTGGCGTGCGCTTTCGTGAGCCATCATGAGTGGCTGTCCAATGGCCGGCGAGCGACTGCCTCACCCAGGAAAAGTGCAATGATAATACCAACATGGGCCAGTGAAGCGACGTCCTCCACAAGTAGACGGAAGAACAAAAGGACAGGAACTTGTCTGTTCCCCTTCCCCCTATTCCCCAATAAAATCTTTAGAAAAAGTGAATCTTGTATAAAAGAAAATCAGAATAAACAGTATATCCAATTGTGAAATAAGATTATAATAGAACATTAATGAAACTAAACTCAGAATTTTTAATATTGCATAAATAAATCAGGAAGAATTAGATGATGTATTATGCTTGAATAAGAATAGAACAGATCTATCTTTATGGATAAATGTTTTCAGATTTTTGGAGTAGATGATGTATTACAGAATTGTATAGTTGAAACCTATGTTGTTTTACTAACCAATGGCACTCCAATAAATTTAATAAAAATTAAAAAAATAAAACATAGAAGATCCCAGGCTTACCTTACATAAATGGAACTTTATATTATTAAATATGGATGTGAAAGGAGACTTAAATGTTAAATTAGCACTAGCTATCAATCAAAGGTCAAGGAAACAAGGAATAGAATTGGCAATGTGAGGGAAATAAGTGTCTAATCTGTCTCCAAGTCCTGTTGAATCCTCCTATAAAATATTTCCTCAATTTATCTCCTAAACATTTCTAATACTGCTACCTTAGTCTACTGTAACAGTTAATCTCTCCCACTCCAGTTTCACTTAGCTTAAACTCATTGAACATAATGATACCAGATCTTCTTTGAGAATTGTCTAATGAATCCAATCTAACCACCTCTTTCTGACTTCAAGATCATCCATAACCCAGTTCCATTCTACCTGTGCAAGCTTATTTTCCATTCTCCCCAACAGGTCCCCTTTGCTTTGTTCAGGCCAAGCTGAATACTGTTCCCCAAACACTACATGTTCACTTCTGTCTTTGTCTCTTTCTAAGGTGTCATATCCTTTCTGCTCTGTCTGTGCCATCATCCTTCCAAGCTCAGATCAAGTTCCAAACCCTCCATAAAGATTTCCTTTAACTGTTAATTCTCTGATTTCCCAATACAATTATAAGTGGAATCACATACTCTATAGATAATTTAAATGATTTATTATATACAAGTCTTGTTTCTCCAACTGTGTTGTAAAGTCATCAAGGGTATATAATTCAGTATTACCTTAATTATTCCAATTGGGTCTAGGCCATTTTTATTCTAAATTTTGACCCATTTTGATAGAGTAGATATTTGGACCATAAGGACATGTTGATTCCTTGCTTGTATGTACAAACAGATTTGAATTACATTTCACTGATTAGTTTTTTTTTTTTTAAGCTGAGCCATCCTGCTACCTATTGGCAGCTCAGCGGCTGCTCAGCTCGGGCTGGACTCGAACCGCTGTTGCTCAGAGCTCAAACTCTTGAGCGAGCTCTTAACCAACTGAGCCACTCGGCCGGCCCCACTGATTAGTTTTTTGAGAAAGTATATTAAGAGTGACCTCAATTCACCCTACTTAATTCTTTGATTAATTTCCTATTAAATGATATTAAAACATTTAAATATTTTCTGTATTAATTTTTATCTTACTGAAATTTTAATCTTAAACTATCTTTTCCATCATCATTTTACAATGAATATTTAACATTTTTATAGATGTATAATTGACATACAATAAACTGCACACATTGAAAGTGTACAATTTGATAAATTTGGCATGTGTAGACACCCATGAAACCATCATTATGATAGTGAATATACCCTTCAGCTTCATAAGTTTCTTTGTGCCTTTTTGTAATTTCTGTCCCCACACTCCCAACACATGACCCCCAGAAAACCACTAATCTGCTTTCTGTCTGTAGAGATTAGTTTGCATTTTTTCAAAGTTTTATGTAAATGGAATCATACACTATGTACTCTTTTTTTCTAACTTTTTAAACTCTGTATTTATTTTGAGATTCATCCACATTGTTACGTTATCATCAATAGTTCATTCCTTTTATTACTTAAAGGTATTCCATTGTACGGATATAACCCAGTTTGTTTGTCCACTCTCCTATCAATGAACATTTAGGTTGTTTTCAGTTTTTGGATATTCCAAATAAGTATGCTTTTAACACTCATGGTTAAGTCTTTGTATGTATATGAGCTTGCATTTCTCTTGAGTAAATACAGTAAATCCGCACTTAACGTTGTCAGTACGTTCTTGGAAACTGTCACTTTAAGCAAAATGGTGTATAAGGAAACCAATTTTACTACAAGTTAATTGATAGAAACAGGAGATAAGTGCCTATGGAATATTTCTGGTCACAGAAACATCACCAAATTTCTAAATAAAGACCCAAAACACTTCTAATATTAAATCTTGAAGTAAATGCGAGCTATACATACATTTAAGAAAAATGAATAAAAACAAGTAAGATCATTAGTTTTCATCCCGCTAATTCCAGTTCATTGTCGTCGGTGGCCAGATCCTCTCCTGGCAGCTCAGAATACAAGGCAGGACCTACCCTGAACAGAAGACAGAGAGAGAGAGAGAGAGAGATATGATTACCAAGACCGGGACAACTTACAAATGTTAATTCACCTAACCTGCACATCTTTGGGATGTGGGAGGGCACTGGAGTACATGGAGAAAACCCATGCAGACATGGGGAGAACGTGCAAACTCCACACACAGTGGCTCCAGCAGGGAATCGGTATTTTTTTCTCATCAACATTATAATGAAATAACGTTGAATGAAACAACATTATTTGAGGACTTGCTGTACTTAAGAGTGAAATAGGTGGGTCATATGGTGGGTGTATGTTGAACATTTAAAGAAATTGCCATATTGGGCTGGCTGAGTGGTGATTGGTTAAGTGTTGGCTTGGGATGCCAGCTCTGAGCAGCAGGGCCCTCTACAGCTAAGATGGTGAACAACAGCTCGACCTAGAACTGGGATGCCATGGTTTGCTGGTGATGGCATAGGCTGTAGCGGGGCTGGCCGGCAGCTGGTGTGCGCTTTCATGAGCTGTTGTGAGCCACCATGAGCGGTCCTCCAATGGCTGGTGAGTGACTGCCTCACCCAGGAAGAGCACAATGATAATACCAACATGGACTAGTGAAGCGATGTCCTCCACAAGTAGACTGAAGAACAAAAGGACAGCAACTTGTTTGTTCCCTTTCCCCAATTCACCAATAAAATCTTAAAAAAAAGAAATTGACATATTATTTCCAAAGTGGTTTTACTATTTTACATTTTAAACAGCAGTGTCTGAAGGTTCCAGTTTGTCCACATCCTCGTCAACATTTGGTATGGTAAATCTTTTCAATATTAGCCATTCCAATAGGTGTGTAGTCGTACCTCACTGTAGTTTTATTTTTCATTTCTTAATGACTAATGACATTGAGCACTTTTTAATGTGCTTGTCTGCCATCTATATATTTTCTTTGGTGAAGTGTTAAAATCTTTTGCTCATTTTTTATTAGGTTGCTTGTTTTCTTATTATTACTTGTAACTCATAATTCTGGAAAGTTATATACACAGTATAGATACAGGTCTTTATCACATTATATATATACATATACATTATGTATATACATATACACATACATATATATATACACATATACATATATACACACACACACATATATATATATATATATATATATATACACATATATATATATACACATATATATATACACACACACACACATATATATATATATATATATATATATATATATGACTTGCAAATATTTTTTCTCATTCTGTGGTTTGTCTTTTCATCCCCTTAACAGTGTCTTTCAAGGAAGCAGAGGTTTATAATTTTGATGAAGTCCAACTTACCAAACTTTCTTTTATGGATTGTGCTATTGGTGTCATATGTAAGAAATCTTTGCCTAAATCAAGGCCACAGACACTTCCTCCTATGTTTTATTGAAACTTTTAGGTCTACATTTAAGTCTAAGATGCATTACTGGTTAATTTTTATATGTGATGTGAAGTATGTTAATTGCATAAGCAGCATGTGTTAAAACTTTTTTTCACTGACTTGTATTTACACCTTTGTCAAAAGCCATTTGTCCATGTGTTTGTATTTATTACTGGACTTCTGTTTTGTGTCTTTTTGCATATAGATATTCAATTGCACTAGCAACATTTGTTGAAACCTTTTTTCACTACAGTAAGTCCCCGACATATGAACAAATTCCATTCTGGGACAACATTCGTAAGTCGGATTCACTCATAAGTCCAACAAAGTGAATCTTATACACCTTTGAAACAAATATACAATGTAAAGCCAGTGGTTGAACGATTCATGTTATAAGAATGAGCGACGTCTACCATTTTTTCGCCTCGGTCCATTCTCTCAATTATTTTCACTTATGTTTCCATGGTTATTGCTTTGTGCTTCCTAGCAGTCCCCTCCACATCACCACTGCTTATCCTCTTGCTTCCGGACATCCTGGGCTCTGATTGAGCACTGTACTACTGTACACTATCACACTGTACAGTAAGCAAACAGCAGCACAACTGTGACAATGTCCGGCAGCCACGTGAGCTACTTCCATGATTTGTTTGCATCTACAAATGTTCATAATGCGAGATCTGGTCTATCTGTGAAAGTTCGCAACTCGAATGTTTGTAAGTCATTCTTATACAGGGACTTACTGTACTTGTATTTACACCTTTGTTAAAAGCCATTTGTCATGTGTATCAGTTTATTTCTGGACTTTCTCTTTTGTGCCAGTGATCTATTTCTTTATCTTTACACCAGTACCACATTGTCTTGATTAGCATAGCTTTGTAATAAGTCTTGAATTTTGGTAGTCTTAGTCTTCCAACTTTATTTTCTTTTTCCAAATTATTTTAATTATTCTAGATCCTTTGCATTTTCATATGAATTCAAAAATTAGCTTGTAAGTTTCTATAAAAATGCCTGCTGAGGCTTTAGGAGAAATGACATCATAACTATATTGCCTTCTAATCCATGAAGATGATATCTCTCTCCATTTATTTGTTTTATTTAACTTCTTTTAGCAACGGTTTGCAGTTTTAAATGCACAGTTCTTTCACATCTTTGTCATTTGCTAACCTGCAACTTTGTCAAACTCATTTATTTATTCCTGTAGCTTTTTTTTTGTTGTTCAATTGTATTTTATGCATAGATGATCATACATGAGACCTTGGACAAGTTACTTTATTTTTCTGAACCATAGTTTCCTCAGTTGTAAAATAAAGATAATAATGCCTACCTCACAGAACTCTTGTGCAATTAAAAGATAATTTACCTTACAGTGCTAAATATTACTAGCAAGCAGAGTATGTTAATGATAATTGCAATGAGAATGATACCAGTGAATGTTCTTTGAGTACTTACTATTTGCTAGATACTCTTCTAGGTGCTCTACATATATTATGTATTCTAATTCTCATGATATCACTATAAGGTAGTTAGTATTATCATCCCTATTTTTCAGATGAGAAAATGGAGGCACTAAGAGCCTAAGGTACTTGCTCAAGGCTACATATTTTTTTAAAGATTTTTATTGGGGAATTGGGGGAAGGGGAACAGACAAGTTGCTGTCCTTTTGTTCTTCAGTCTAGTTGTGGAGGACGTTGCTTCACTGGCCCAAGTTGGCACCATCATTGTGCTCTTCCCTGGCGAGGCAGATCAGCTGCTAGCTTCTGGATGGCTGCTCACTGTGGCTGCTTGTCGCTCATGCTGGCTGCTGGCTACACACAGTAGCCCATGGCAACCCACTGCAGTAGGGGTTGCAGCCTACACCGTCGCCGGCAACTCACAGCAGTCCAGCTCCATCCAGGTTGAGCTGTTGTTTAGCATCTTAGCTGTAGAGGGCAGTGTCACTGGCCCTAATATGTGGGATCTGAACCGGGGCTCTCTGGCATCCCAAGCCAGCTCTTAACCAATGCGCCACTCGGCCGGCCCTCTTCAGGATTTTTAACTGACCTTTGTCACTTACATAAAATCTGTTTTTAAGGAGGATTTAGAACAGATATTTAAATGGATTTCATGGTATCAGGTAAACATGCTAGAAACACAGAGGTCAAGATCTGGGATTGCATTAGAGACACTACAAAGGAATTGAAATCAGGTGGTTGGATCAGAGTGAAAACACAAAAGTTAGGAGAGGCAGAAACTTGAGAGGAATTAATAAGGATGTAACTTCAACAGTAGCACAGAGGAAAATATTTATTAGCACTGGTTACACAATGGTGCAGAGGAATTTAAGAATCGACATGCTGATAATTCATGTTTCACTCAGCTCAGTGTTCTATTGGCAAAGTACACCTAGAAAAAGGTAATAATAACCATTATAATATGTTAGGTGTTTTATGTAATTATCCCATGTAATCCTCACTACAACCCTATGAGATAGCTAATAATGTTATGATCTCAAGTTTATAGATGAGGAATGTGAGACTTTGAGAAGTTAAATGACGTATGCATCTTGCATCTTGTAAGTAACATAGCAGAATTCTAACCAAGATAGAACATAATAGTGCTTGTTGACATCAACATTGAAGATTAGGTATGTAATCACTACTTTTAAGTAATAGTGATCATTCATACATTTGTCCAGATCCCTTTTATGTTAATACATATTAACTTTGGGATTAATGAGTTTGTTGGGATTAGTCAAAGCAGTGCAAAGGTTTATCTGTAAGGGTAGAACCAAGGACAAAAAAGGGAAGGAGGATCAGGGATGTCATATATAGTGTGGTATAAATTATGCTAAAATAACTTAATGTATAGTCCTCTGAAATTCACATGCCAGAACAGGGATTTTAGAAGGGACTGAAGATGAAGTTACTAGGGAGATGAGGGCCAAGTCAGTTTCCCCTTCCCCCATTTCTCTAATCATTTTAGTTGTACTTCTGAGGACTTTGTTTAATTCAGGACTTGTGCTGAGAACTGGAGTGAGCAGAACTGCACATCTCATTTTAGTGATAGCTGTAGAACAGTTCAGTATGGTGTAAATTAATATTTTTAGGGTTTCTGATATGTCTTGATGATACCCAACATTTCATTTCCCTCACTCCGAATTTAGCATTTAATTGAGCTGATGCTTACAGGGAACAAACTGCAGAAACTCCCATGTCCCTTTCCTGAGTCCTGATGAGGATTGGAAAAAAATTCATATTATAGTTAATCCCCAAGGTAATTGCCTTGTTCCTGAGATAAAACATAAATCACTTTTCATTTCCTTATAGACTGATAAGAACATCCTGTAGTCTTGCCGAATAATTTTGATCTCTAGTAAAAGAATTTGGAGCTTTGAACTATGCTGTTCTTCTATAGTATCTATAAATGTTGGGTAACTACCAAATTGATTGAAACAGTGGTAACTACAAACTGGCCTGGAATTTCAGAAGTCCTCTCTAGAGTTCTTCTGATACAAATCATATTTGTAGTCTGCCAGTGCTTTATTTAATGGAGGCTGTATGGTCTGTTCAAAACCCCTTGTTTTCCTTCTATAATTTTAATGTATGTCATCTAGTCCTGGTGATTTATCAACATTCATTTTGTAAGTTTGGCTTGCAATTCTGAGTATTGACTGTAATTTAACCAATTACCAAAGTGTCCATATCAGGAATAACATTGAAGTGGTAATCACTGTAAAATATCCTCTAGTATAGACTGAAACAAAAAATTTGTGCAACATGTGATGTATCTCTTTGCCTGCAGTTATCAAGGAGTTAACTGATTTCTCCCTTAGCTTCCTCCATTTTCTATATTCTTTATTATTTTACTGTTTTCTTGAGGGGGCAAGGTGTAATAAATAGAGAGACTAACGTTTATTGAATATCTACTAGATCCGGGCACAGAGTAATCGCTCAATAAATATTTACTAAATGAATGAATGAATGACAGGAATTGTGGTGTCCTTTTACATTTGTGATCTTATTTATTGTTACAACAATCTTATATGAAGTATATACTAGTTTTCCTCATCCATAAAATAGAATAATAATAGCATTTATTTCACAGGGTTGTTATGAGGATTGAATGAGTAAAAACATGAATGTAAAGCAGTTAGATTAGTTCTTGGTAAATAGTACTCAATTATTATTATTATTATTATTATTATTATTATTTTCTAGTGTTACTTATGAGGAAACTGAGATTTAAAGTCACGTTTCCATACCTTAACATAATAAAGGCCACATATGACAAAGCCTCAGCGAATATCATAATTGACAGTGAAAAACTGAAGCCCTTTACTCTACGTTCAGGAACAAGACAGGGCTCTCCCTTATCACCACTGTTTTTCAACATAGTATTGGAAGTCCTAGCCAGAGCAATCAGGCAAGAGAAAGGAATAGAAGGCATCCAAATTGGGAACAAAGGATTTAATTGTCACTTTTTGCAGATGACGTGATGTTATACATAGGAAACCCTAAAGACTCCACCAAGAACGCTATTAGAAATCATAAATAAACACAGTAAGTCCCCGACTTACGAACATTTGAGTTGAGAAATTTCACAGATACGAACAGAACTTGCATTAAGAACATTCGTAGATGCGAACAAATCGTGGAAGTAGCTCACATGTCTGCTGGACATTGTCACAGTTGTGCTGCTGTGTGCATACTGTACAGTACGATAGTGTACAGTAGTACAGTGCTCAATCAGAGCCCAGGATGTCCGGAAGCAAGAGGAAAAGCAGTGGTGATGTGGAGGGGAATGCTACGAAGCACAAAGCAGTATCCATGGAAATAAAAGTGAAAATAATTGAGAGACTGGTCCGATGCGAAAAAATGGTAGATGTCACTCGTTCTTATAACATGAATCGTCCAACCATTGGCACATTTTGTGTGTGTGTGTGTGTTTACTTTTCTTATGCTTTACATTGTATATTTGTGTCAAAGGTGTATAAGACTCACATTGTAGGACTTAGGAACAAATCTGACTTATGAACGTTCTCCTGGAACGAAACTCATTCATAAGTTGGGGACTTACTGTACAGTAAAGTTGCCAGCTACAAAATCAATGTACAAAAGTCCATTGCATTCTTATATACTAATAATGAAACCTCAGAAAAGAAATTAAAAAACAATTCTTTTTGAAATTGCAACAAGAAGAATAAAATACCTAGGAATAAATTTAACCAAGGATGTGAAAGACCTATACACTGAAAACTATACCACACTTTTAAAAGAAATAGAACAAAAAAATCATCAGATTTGTGTAGAACCACATAAGACTCTGAATAGCCAAAGCAATCCTAAGAAAAAAGAATAATGCTGGAGGTATCACACTCCCTGACTTCAGTTTATACTACAGGGCAACAAAAGAGTATGGTATTGCCAGAAAAACAGACACACAAACCAATGGAATAGAATTGAAAACCCACAAATAAACCCACATATATATGGACAGACAATTTTTAACAAAGGAGCCAAAAACTTACATGGAGAAAAGACAGCCTCATCAATAAATGGTGCTGGGAGAATTGGAAAGCCACATGCAAAAGAATGAAACTAGATTGCTATCTGTCACTGTGTACCAAAATTAACTCAAAATGGGTCAAAGACCTAAACATAAGACCTGAAGCAATAAACAGCATAGAAGAAAACATAGGTACTAAACTTATGGACCTTGGGTTCAAAGAGTATTTTATGAATGTGACTTCAAAGGCAGGGAAGTGAAAGCTAAAATGAATAAATGGGACTATATTAAATTAAAAAGCTTCTGCACAGCCAAAGAAACCATCAACAAAATGATAAGGCAACCAAATGAATGGTAAAGATATTTGCAAACAACACCTCCGATAAGGGGCAAATGTCGAAAAATATAAGGAACTCATACAACTCAACAACAACAAAAACAAACAATTCAATTAAAAGATGGCCAGAGGACCTGAATAGACATTTCTCCAAAGAGGACATACGGATGGCCAACAGACATATGAAAAGATGCTCAACATCACTAATCATCAGGGAAATGCAAATAAAAACCACAGTGAGATATCACCTCACGCCTGTTACAATGGCTATAACCAACAAGACAAACAACAAGTTTTGGAGAGGCTGTGGAAGAAAGGAACCCTCATACATGGTTAGTGGAAATGCAGATTGATGCAGCTGCTATGGAAGGCAGCATGGAGATTCCTCAAAAAATTAAGAATGGAATTACCGTATGTCCCAGAAATCCCTTTCCTGGGTATCCTGGGTAAAAATCTGAAAATATTTATCCGTAAAGATACATGTGCTCTAATGTTCACTGCAGCTTTATTTATGGTGGCCAATACATGGAAACAACAAGGGTCCTTTGATAGATACTTGTACATATAAAGAAGTTGTGGTACATATACACAATGGAGTACTATTCTGCCATAAGAAAAGATGAAATAGTGTCATTTGCGAGAACATGGATGGATCTTGAGATTATCATGCTAAGTAAAATAAGTGAGACAGAAAAGTCGAGAACTGTATGATTTCACTGATATGTGGTGTACAATACTGAAAGCAACAAAGGAACAAGACAAACAAATAAAGAAACAAAAACTCAGACACAGACAATAATTTAGTGGTTACCAGAGAGTAAGGGGGTGGGGGGTTGGTAGATGTGGGTGAATGGGATCAAATATATGGTGATGGAAGGAGATCTGACTCTGGGTGGTGAACACACAATGTTATATAGAGATGATGTATTATAGAATTGTACACTTAAAACCTATGTAACTTTACTAATCATTGTCACCCCAATATACTTTAATTAAAAAAGTAAAATAAAGCCACTTTCGGAGGACTACAAAGGCAATTAAGGGTTTGGAACAAATTTTTAAATTTCATGCTCTTTCTTCTAAATCTTACCTCCTGTTAAAGTGATGAAACAAAGAGGTCATTAGACTGAGGTGGTTCTAATGCTGTGATGGTGTAGATAAGCAAACCAAAATCTAAGCCTGTAATAAATGCCTCAAGGTTATGAAATCAAAATGCTAAGGACAACCAATCATAAATAGCCAACTATGCTTTAACTTATAGCCAATCAAGTAATTTACTTTCATTGCTTCTTTACTTTCTCTATATGTCTTTCCCTTGGTTACTGTTGGCAGAAAGCTCATAACCACCTCTGGTTTAGCAGTGTCCAATTTGAATAGACAAATGTTCAATTAAACTCTTAACATTTTAAATATGCCTCAGTTTATCTTTTAACACTCCTTATGGCCTTGGTAGTCTTGATAAATGTGTTATTTTGCCTGATTTTCATGTATACGTAGTTTATTAAGTTTCCCATTTTCCTTATGTAGAGTATCTTTTTTAATTGTTTGAAAGATTACTTTCCTTTTTAAATTTGGTTGTATATGGCCTTTTTCAGCTCACAGCTATCCTGATCATGAGGACTTATTTTTCCGGAGTCTAGTACATTGTTTTAAATAATCACAGAAATTCTTTTTTGCTAATTATTAAAACAGTACCTTTCCTAATATTTTCTCTTAGGAATTCAGTTTCCCTTTTCACCCCTCTTGAGTCTGTAAATTCTCAATTAATATTTGATTTGATTTTTGATATAAGGAAGATGAGATATAAGGTACAACAGTCCTTTCTGACACCAATGGATTTAAATGATTTGATTTCACTTGCTAATTCATTGTAGTCTGATTTTCAGTTTTGTTCCTTCTGTGTGTCATGCACATGGCAAATGTAATTTCTTGCAACATAATCATTTTAATTAACCCTGTATGGCCACAAAACAATTTAGACAAAGTGTAATTCATATATATATATATATATATATATATATATATATATATATATATATATATACCCCAAATTAAAGTCTATGGCAGATAAACTTTTTTGGAAGTTTTGCTAAAAAATGAGATTGTTGACAGATTGCTCAAAATGAAACAGATGTAAAAAAGATGCATAAGATATTCAAATTAATGATAACTGAATATCCCCAAGCATTGTGGTACTTTTATTCGGTAACTTTACTGGCCATTAGTGAAAAAGATTTGAATAACTCTCAGTGGGGAATGCCGGGTGGCAGTGTCCTGAATGGTTGGGTTTAGGTTCTGAGATTGAACTCTTAAAAATCCAAGACTGATTAGCTTCATATCTCCAGTGTTGAACCTTCAGAATTCCACCTGAAACCAAAACCTGTATTTGAAAAATAAACTTTAAGGTTGTTTCATGATCAAAGAGTTTCCATCAGCTATACCAACATAATGGGAAGAAATTCAAGATATTTTGGAGATTTTGGCACACCTTCAGAGAATGATAGAACAGAATGCAGAGAACTTTTCCAAGTTTTGGAAGGCAGAAACCCACACACACTGATATGAGAGGCTTTCTTGAAAACATTTCAAGTCTTTTCTTATTTTGGAATTCTAAATTATGGCAAAATTCACACATGCTTAAAACTCAGTTCTTTAACAATTTTCCTCCCCAAATGTTCCCCATCATTTCTCTCCGTATTAACACTGGTAAACGATTCCTGAGGCATTTGCGGTAAGCGTTTCAGTAAGGTGGCTGCTAGTCCTAAACGCTGTTTCAATATATTTTGAAACGAATCCCTTTCATCCCTATATAATGCATTTCCCTTTGTTTCGCAGAATGAAAAAGGTGAAGCAACTCAGAGACTTGGGGACACATCGCCAGTGACCTATAGTTAAGCTGGCGTCAGTTCGCAAAATGTTGGTACCCAAAGCAGTGGAACAGGGATTTAGCATCCTACCTCTGATCATACATTTCTTAAATCAATCGTTTTATACATTTCAACATCGTCTCTTCTCTCCCCAACACCTCCTCCGAGCCCGCCCCCTGGTTCCTTCCCCTCTATCTCGCCCCCGCCACACCGCCCCCAGCCTGCGCATGCGTCCTAGGAACCCCCTACACTCTCAGCGCAAGCTGCGAGTATTGTCGGGGGCTATTCTCTCTCTCTCTCAGGAACATGGCGGCGAGTCAGGGAGGTGGTGGTAGCAGTGGGGGCGGCGGTTGTGGTGGAGGTGGAAGTAGCGGTGGCGGTGGAGCGGGCGGAGGAGGTGGTGGAGCCGGAGGGGGAGGCGGCAGCGGCGGCGGCGGGACCCTGGTGGTGCCCATCCCGGTACTGACTCTCTTCGGCCAGCCGTTCCCCAACGGGCCGCAGTGGAACCCGGGGAGCCTGCAGCCTCAACACACCGCGAGGAGCCTGGACCGGGCCCTGGAGGAGGCGGGCAACTCCGGCATCCTGAGTCTCAGTGGTAGGAAACTCCGAGACTTCCCCAGCTGCGGCTACGACCTGACCGACACCACCCAAGCAGGTGACAGGACTGGGGTAGGGTGGGCGGCGGTGAGGAGACGCTCGGCTGAGAACAAGGAGGTGGAGTGGGTGGCTGCGTGGCTGCGTTGTTGGACTCTGCTGGTCTGGGCGGGTGCGCGGGGGAGGCGAGACTGACAAAGTCGGAGCCGCCTGTGCTGAATGCCCGGGGCAGAGAAGGGAATAGGGGAGGGGGAAAGGAATGAGGATTGAAGGATGTATGGAAACCGGGTGGGCTATGAGGAGAGAAAGAGCACTACTTGTTAAAGCGAGGTTGCCCAGCAAGGGGTGGGGACGGAGGTAATGACATCTTCCTTAAGGCACTTCTTCCAACTCTCCTGGATGTTCCCATCTTTCCCGGAGGTGGAATAAAAGAGTGCATAAAATCAAAATCTAGACATATTCTTTAAAGGCATAGCCTGCAAGAATGGTATATCTCTTTTCATAGTACAGCAGCAGTATTGCCACGGGTTCTCTGTGTTCTTATTTTGTGTGTGTCTTAATCATCTTAGAATATGCTTGCCTTCTTGTCATGTATGCCTTGAAGACTGATATTTCTCATTTTCTTGGTGTTGAGAAGGTAGTGGTGGTTAAATTAGTATTTGCTGCAGTCAAATTAAATCATCAATCACTTACCTGTCTCCTTACCATGGGCAAGAATCCTTGTTTGGAGTTATGTTAGAGTCTTAATTTTTATAGCAGAAATAGCCAGAAATTTTAAGGGCATTTCTGAGAAACATAATTAACTCCATTCTTTATGGAATTGTAGGTTTATCGTTTTGGATGAGACATTGCCTATTGTCATTTTCTTCAAATATTCTCTGGGACTCTTTGTTGTGGATGGCATTTTTTGTTATGAACACACTCTTTCCCCTCTGCGTTATAAACCAATGCTGATTATTTTAGATGTGTTTCAATGTTAGGAAAGAGGTTTTTGCTTGTCATAATCTTTAAATTTGTTATTTATATGTCTGTTTTCATCTGCTTTGCTGAAAGAAATGGACAAAATTATTTTAATAGCTGTAGTAATTTGCAAACAATATAGTAACTAATAAGTAAATTCACCCATAATGAGAAGTAATTAAAGGCTTCTTATTTTCAGAATAACACTATTTCAGTGTCTGCAGTTTCTGGATTTTAAATCAAGGTATGTGTTTGGAGGAGGGTGGGGAGGAAGAAAACCTAAAATTGAAGATTTCTACCCAATTATTCTTTTAGGAATTATCCTAAGAAATATGAATGCATAATTGATCACTGATTTTTTTTTGAAAGCATGCTTGGGTATTTACTCCTTTACTCTGAACAGATTTCCTAAACAATATGTTTACATGTTCATGAATACATTGGCAAGATATTACATTACTATGTATATTCTTCAAAGGCTTCAAGGAAAGTGGTTTCAGACTGCACCATTATTGGCATATATTATTTTGCTTATTTTTCTTTATAACCTGTAAAGTATCTCCCTAGGACAAAGTTGACGCATCCTACTTTGGCATTCAGGGCTTTCACTGTTTCTGGCTCCAATTTATCACTGCAACCTTACCTTACCCAAAGCTCTTATGTAGAGCCCTCCGTTCCAGCTAGGTCAAGTCCCTGTCCCTCAAATATATTTTATGAATTTCTTTCTCGTTTTTGTAGAAGATCATCCACATGCTTTAGATTTCCTTCTTTTCTCGACCTATCCAAGACTCAGCTTTTCCAAGAAGCTGTCTCCAACTCCCTTAGTCTATAGCAGTCTCCGGGTTTCTTTGAATTCCCATGGTACTTATTGTCTTTACTGCTTACTTGCTGGTGCTGGCTTTATTTTCTTTTCATGTTTGTGTCTGTCCCTGAGAAGATGGATAGCTCCTTAAAGACAGGGAATAAGTCATGTACTTGGTCAGTCTTCTCATTATTGTTTATATTGTATTTGATAATATTTTTCATAAATATGAATATCATGTGGTTATAATCTTTGGCTTTTAAGCCTTCAGTTGGTTTTCTGAGGCAAGCATTAACAGAACCCAGAACCATGTTTGTTCTTGGTAAAGCATTCATGTATCATAAACTTTATCAGGATCTCCAGTAACACAGGACGTTTTGAGATAATTCCACTTAATTTTACTTTTTTTTTCCAGTTGAATGTATGTTTCTTGTGGGAACACTTCAAAATTTATGAGAAATCTGAGTGACCGATATGCCATTTTTTGACAAAATTCAGCCACGAACTATTTAGGGGCAATATTTTTGTATGTAAAGAGAAGAGTATCCATTATGTATGAATGAAGATAGGTACTTTGGAATTGAAGAAAAATAGAACATCTTTGAGATTATACATATGTACATACAAAGACATACACGAAAACATATACTTACATATATACTTGTACATTGCATATCCTTTGATGAAAATAGTTTTTTCTTGATACTTATAACTTAAAATGACTCTCAGTGGGATAGTGTTTCAGATGAGACAACCATATAATGGTTTATTGGATTGGGAAGAGACTGGAAGAAGGAAAAATTGGTAGGATGCCATTTTGTTGATCTAGGTGTGAGGTGGTGATAATCTGGGTTAAAACAAAATTGGTAGGAAGGGGAAATTGATAAATTTCAAAGAAAGTGGGGAAGGCTTTTTGCATTATTTTGCTGTTCCTTACATATACATAAGATGAAATAGGCCAGTGGATCTCCACCTTGGCTGTCCATTAAAAGCTCAAGGGAGTGTTTTTAAAAAACCTGTGTCTGGGCCCCACCCCAGACTAATTAAATCAGAGCCTCAGATGCCAAGAGTCTTTTTTTTTTTAAAGTCTTCCCAGGTGATTCTAATGCAGTCAGGGTTGAAACTAAAATAGCTCGTTTTTAGGCACTCAAGGAATATTTATTGTTTGATTGATTGAGAACATTGATAAAAGTTTAGTGACTAACATACAGCCACTTGTCAAGAGAGTCAAAAACCCAGAGGAGCTAAGTGTTCAATATTCTTTTTAATAGACTTGTGTGAAGCAGCGACTCATTTTATGTCGATAGTCAATAGAAACATACCAGGAAGTTATAGTTTCTTCAGTTCCCCTCTATTACTCTGGTTTACATATGATACTGTTGGATACATTTGCATTAAGAAACTAGTGCCTCCAAAATATGTAGCAGCAAAATCTTGTTTTCTCTATTAATACTCTGGATATGAGGGAAAATGGATAGTAGGTAGCAAGTGGATAGTTGGCAAAATGTATCTTTGGTGTCTTTTACCTCTGTTTGCATTTCTGGTGTCCATTCTTCACCTGCCCCCTCCCTCCTGCTGCTGTCCTTGTTTCTTTTTCACTCTTCAGCCTCACTTCCCTTCCTTTGCTGGGATGGAGCTCACAGATAATTATGGCAGCCTTTCCAGGAGATTAGCATTTAAAATGGAGAGTTTTCTAATTTACTTGAATCTCCAGTTGGTGGTTTGTTTTTGTGACCTTTTTGCATAGATCTGCCTTCCAGATACTTTTTGATTAAAATTCTCACCCATATAAAGACATAAAAATAGGGATTAGAAAGTTGGTAAACTATTTCCGAAAAGTAACTGACTCTTGCTGTAATGTCTTGTCTTTGATGGTCTGTAAATAGGCTTGGCAAGGTAAAGGGAAATTGCCTAGATTTTTTTAGTCTGTCTGGATATTGTGATAATTTGTTGACTTAAAGAAAGCTTGAAAACAATTTTAATGGCTACCCTAACAAACTCTAAAACTTCATATTTGACTTTGTCACCAGTGCTATGAATAAGTCTCAGCCTACTTGTGCCATCTGCTTCTTCATACCTTTTTTATAAACAATAGGTCTGTGAAACAGATTTAGGAATTCTTACATATATCAGATTTTGCTGTGTCCTGGTTAATCACATGTTTTCCTGTAAACCAGGAGTCAACTCTAGTCTTTCCTACATGTGCTGGTTCACCTCTGAAACTGTGAGGCATGGTGCCTTGTATCAGGTTATAAAATGGAGCCAGATAAACTTTGCGGCATCTGATTTTTTAAAAAATTGACATTTTTTAGAGCAGTTTTAGGTTCACAGCAAAATTGAGCAGAAAGTAGACAGTTACCATATATTTCCTTTTTCTACACATGTATACCCTCCCCCATTATTAACATCCGCCATCACAGTGGTACATTTGTTATAATTTATGAACCTACATTGACACATCATAATCACCCAAAACTCCTGGTTTACATTAGGGCTCACTCTTGGTGTACATTTTATGGGTTTGAACAAATACATGATAACACGTTTTCACCATTAAGTGTTGTATGAAATAGTTTTACTGCTGTCAAAATCCATCGTGCTCCTCCTGTTCATTACTTCCTCTCCCCCAGCCCAAAACCACTTTCTCTTTTTATTGTTGCAGCATCTGATTTCCTTACATAGGTGAAGGCCCTCTCAGTGCATTCAGTGGAATGAGTTTGAGATTATGATTTTGTGGCCTGATTCAAATATCTGCCTTGCTTTATGTAATAAATGTCATCCTGAAAAATCTAATATGAAGCACATTTTTGACAGTTGATTCATATTTTAATTGCTCTAGATTGATTTTGATTTGCTGGACTTTGTAATGATTTATTTTAATTAATTCTTCTATAGTATAGTTGCCCTTTAATTTCTTTCTTTTGCAAGTTAACATTTTAAAAGAAAATGTTATCTTAAATTGGTGGGTACATCCATCATTACAATAATACCATTTATACAGCTCTTTATACAATTTGAAGCACTTTTCATGTATATTATCCTATTGTAGCCTAATAATAACACTGTGAGCTTAGCAGAGTACATAGTAATTACTCCTTGTTGAGAAAGGTTAAGTGATTTGCCCAAAGTTAAATGGCTATTGTATGGCAGAGGGTGGGTCAGAGGCTAGGTTTTCGAACTCTAGCTCTCACCATTCAGTGTTAATTCCGTTGTAACACATTCTCTCCTTATAACAAAGCTATTATTAAAACAAACACTATGCTAATCAATAGGTTATTTATTCTGAAAAATAAATGCTTGTTTAACTTCATAGGTTATATAGTTTTGTTTGTGTGCAGTGTGTTTTGTTTTGTGCGTGGTATAGCTTGTCTTTATAGTTTGCATAGCTTGTCCTCATGCCTGTCTGATGATTTTAGAATAGATTCATTAAGCAAGCATTTATTGAACTGCAACTTTGGAAACATGATTATGGCCAATACAAAAGAAAGACATGGCTCTTGTCCTTGGGTTTATAAAATAGTTGAATGGGTTCAGTTATATGTGTAACAATTAGAAAATAATTATGTAACAATAACAAAATTGTACGCTTTTTTATACTATACAATAAGTGATATGGGACTCTGGCATAAGGCTTAATTTTATTGGGGGTTAAGTTAGTTTGAGAAAGCTTCCTATAAAGTTAGGTATTTCCTGACTCTTGAGATAAACAATCAGTATGGGATCAAGTTTTGATTAGGCAGGAGGGACAGTTGCAAAATTTCTGGGGAGAATTCATATGGACAAGAAGTTGAGAAGGACATTGTGTGTTAACGGCTGATGTTAAGTAAGGTTTACTCTGTGTTTTCTCAAACACACTTGGAGGCCTAGAGGAGGGAACTGGTGGAGAGTTCAGTGTTTAAATGCCAAAGGAGGAGGGAGGACATTCATTCATTTGAGGACAAGGGAAGCAAGGATAGGGTGGGAAGCTGTTAGCCAGGAAGGAAGGAATAACCTGACTTTGCTAAGATGAAGATGAAGGTACATGTCTGGGACATTAATGTCTTAAGTTTTAATTTTGAAAAAGTGAGGCAGTGTATTCAGGGAAAAGCTTGATAAGCATAGGAAAGGTACTCAGTGCAAAATTCTTTAAGGAGTCAGTATGAAGAATAAGTTACAGTTTAAAATTAGGACTGTGGTAGGCACTGAATTAGTTGGTTCTGGAATATATGAGCTTATTAGGTTTTCTGAAAAAAATTATCATATATACACACTGTATGACAGGCAAAAGGACAGAAGTGGTTGGTTGGGATATTTCAGAATTGGGGCTATAGGGACACTTTACTTAAAGTTTAACATTTAATAATTTTGATTTAGATTATTTGTAACTTAAGCTGAAGGATTGGTATATTTGTCATCAGAATTATAAAGGTGGGCAGAACCCAGAATATTGGTTGAATAATTGACAGAATTATTGACAGAATAAAAGATGATACAAGGGACACTTTTCACAAATACAAATAATTGAGGACACAGAGTATTTATTTCCTGGGAGGTAGTATTTGTTTAAGTTCCAAGGCACACAGTGAAACTTTGCAAAAGAGAATATCATTTTCGAAGTCTGTTCCAGTAGCCCATGCTAAGGAATGCTTAAACTGTGTGATGCCCACCCTCACTGTACAGAGGCTGTTTATCATCATGACCTAGAAGGGGAAATTTTTTAGTTTTCTCTTTTTCTCTATATTTTGGGTATATTTAAATATTTCTTGAAGCACTGTTAATACTCTTAATCAGTTCTTGAAAGGTTTCAGAAAGTTTTGTCTGCTTCCCTTTTATAGAAAAAAATACCTTACACTCCAGGGACCCATTTAATGTACTAAAAGAAAACTTTACAAGTCAATTTTATAACAATAATAAGTTTGTGTTTTGGGCTGGCCGAGTGGCACGTTGGTTAAGAGTTGGCTTGGGATGCCAGCTCTGAGCAGCAGGGCCCCAGTTCAGATCCCACATGAGGGCCAGTGACACTGCCCTC
>NW_017731980.1:575071-595219 GCF_001890085.2 Hipposideros armiger
CAGTGTCACTGGCCCTCATATGTGGGATCCGAACCGGGGCCCTCTGGCATCCCAAGCGAGTTCTTAACCATCGCGCCACTCGGCCGGCCCCCAATATGAAATTTTTTAAAGAAAAGTTTTCTTTTTTCTAAATAGGGAAGTGAGTCCTTTCCTATTTGTGGAAATTGTTAATTCTGTGTACTCATATAATTTATGACAGAGATTGTTGTTACTTTACCTTTATATTAATTAGTTCAGTCTCTTTCCATAGAATTTTATGTATAATATTAGGGATTCAAGGTGACAAGAGACAGAAATAAAATAACTGGCATAAACTTTTATTTTAACTCTATAGAGACTAACCATTTACTAACCAATTCTAGAACATTAGTAAATTTGGATTTCACTCAGAAATGACTGTTAAATAATTATACCCCTAAGAGATTCTAGAATGTGCAGCCTAGAAATTTTACCCTCTTTTTAAAAAATTTTCTCAATAGGTGTTTATTTGAATATTTTGACTCAGAAAGTGTCAGATGGAATGTTATTACAAAACAAGAAAAGGAGCAGCTCTGTCATAAAAGACTGAAGATTCAGGTTTTACTTCTTCCTCACCCCCCTTAACTCTGTTTTTTTATCATAGAATTCTTTAAAATTATTGGTGTAAATCTGTTACTGAAAAGAGAAATTTTCCCCTCTTAAAAAAGTAATTACAATATGTAAATCCTTAATACTTTGAGTTAATTAGCTGGAGACGTCTGTGTCACTGGGAAATCAATTACTTTTAAAGATATTTATAAATTAAAAATAGGAAATTGAACATAGATAATTGTCTCCTTAAACTGCCTTAATGAGTTTGTAAAAATGGATTTGTCATTTCTATTTGATGTATATAGACAAGGTGTAAAGTTGCTGCCTTTAAGGAATTTATGATTTCATAGTAGTATAAAATAAGTACTCATGTATCTATTATATAGGCTAGATCAATGTTTCACAACTAGGAGAAGACTTGCCTCCAGGGGATATTTGGTAATGTCTTGATACACTTTTGATCGTCATAACTGGGGGTTTTCACTGACATCTAGTGCATAAGGCCAGGGATGCTGCTAAGCCTCCTACAGTGAAGAGAACTGCTCCACTCACCAAAGACTTACTTATTTGGTTCAAAATGTCAATGATGCCAAGATTGAGAAATGCTCGGCTGGAGAAAGATAAATGTCATAAGTGAAAACAAAGTTCAATGTAGGTTCAAAGAGTGAAAGATGACATCTGATTTTGTTGATAGAACATCATAGAGGGCTTTATAAAGGAGATGGAGGTTGGGCCTTAAGGAAGAATCAGATTTTATAGTTACATATAAAGAGAGGAAACATGGATACCGACATTCCAGAATCTCTTCAAACTCAAAATATCCAACAAAACAACCAACCAACCAAACAAACAAACAAACAAAGTAAACCAACTCTTGTTATTGAACCTAAGCCACCTGGTCAGCTAGACTAGAAACTTGGTAATGATTCAGGACTCTTCCCCTCCCTTACTCTCTATATCTAGTTAGGAACTAAGGCCATAGCTTTTTTAATAGCTTTCAGATCTGTTTTCTTCCTCTCTGTTCTCACTGCCATTGTTGTTGTTCAAGTCCTCCTCTCCTCACCTTTAACTGGACCCATCAATAGTTTTCCTGAGTGCTCTCTCAGCCTTACTTTTGCTTCAAGTCCAGTTAATCCTTCACACACTGTAGACAGAGTACTCTTTTGAATATGCAAATCTGAGTGTCAACTTGTAGCTACTAAAACATTTGGAGTCGGTAAGCCAGCTCCTTAACAATACACTGCTCATTTCTTATTTTGAACATTAAAAATGAAAAAATAAGCTAATACATATACTATGCTTTATATAAGTGGTAATTTTTATGTTACTTAATATTACAATAAGTTGATAAGATTCATCCAAATTGTAGTTCATTCTTTTCGATGGCTGCATTATCTTTCATTGTGTGACTACCACACTTTATCCACCTTCTCGCTGATGGCTACTTTGGTTGTTTCCACATTTTTGTTCTTATGAACAGTGCTGCTATAAGTATTATTATGTGTGTTTCCAGTTGTATATGTGCAAGAATTTCTCTTGTGTGTGTACTTGGAAGTGGAATTACTGGCTTATGTGCTTATGTGTCAGTGTTCAACTTAAGAGATAATGCCAAACATGTTTACAATTTACATTTCCATTGACACGTGTAAGAGATCCTATGAATTTATATCCCTTTCTAGAATAGTATTGTCACATATAAATATTTTGGCCAAATGAGTTTAAAATGGTATTTCAGTAAAGTATGTTTTAATTTACATTTCTCTGATCAACAGTGTTAATATACCTTCAAATGTTTCTTGGCCATATGTGTTTCCTGTACTGTAAAATAACTTTTCATTTATTTTACCCAATTTTTATTGGTTGGGTGTCTTTTTCTTATAGAGTTCTGTGAGTTAAAACATATTTTTTACACTAATCATTTGTCAGTTTTTGTATATTGTGAATATCTTCTCTTAGTTTATAACTTATTTTTGCTTTTTAAGAAGTCCTTTGATGAACAACTGTCCTACATTGTAATACAGTCAAATTTATCAGTCTTTATAGTTACTGCTTTTTTTGTATCTTGTTTAAGAATGCAAAATATTTCACCTACGTATTTTGCTAAGCGTTTTAAAGGTTTATTTTGGGCATTTATGTTCCTTATCAATACAGAATTGATTTTTTTGTACAGTGTGGGTCCAAGTTCATGTTTAAAACACAGATCATCTTTCTCCAGATCCATCCTTGCCTCCTTATTTTGTTTTTAACACTTTTAAAAATTCACCCATTTGAAGTGTATAGTTTGTTGGTTATTAGTTGTGTACCCATCCATCACTACAATCTAATTTTAGAATATTTTCATCACCCCAAGAATAAACCCCATATCCATTAGCATTTCTCCCCATTACACCCCCCAATATGGATGTGGCAACCACTAATCTACTTTCTGTTTCTATAGATTTGCCTATTCTGGACATTTCATATGATTCCATAAAATATGTATTCTTATTTCAGGTTTCTTCCATTTACTGTAATATTTTGTGGAGGGTTCATTCTTTTTAAAATTATTATTATTAGTTTCAGGTATACAGAACAAAACAGTGATTAGACATTTACACTCCTCACAAAGTGATAACCCCAACAATTCTAGCACCTATCTGACACCGTACATAGCTATTACAATACCATGGATTATATTCCCTATACAATACATTACACTCTGTGACTATATATTTTTAATTATAGTTGACGTTACATATTATTTTATATTAGTTTCAGGTGTACAGAGTAGTGGTTAGGCATTTATATAATTTATGAAGTGATCCTCCCAATAAGTCTAGTACCCATCTGACACTATACATAGTTTTTACAATATTATTGACTGTATTTCCCATACTGCATCTCACATTCCTGTGACTATTCTGTAACTACCAATTTGTACTTCCTAATAACTTCACCTTTCTCAGCCATCCCCTAGACACCCCTCCCTTATAGCAACCATCAGATTGTTGTCTGTATCTATGAGTCTATTTCTGTTTGTTTGCTCCTTTATTCTGTTCTTTAGATTCCACTAAAAAGAGAGATCATATGGCATTGGTCTTTCTCAATCTGACTTATTTTGCCTAGCATAAAACCCTCTAGGTCCATCCATATTGTCGAAAATGGTAACATTTCATTCTTTTTTATGGCAGAGTAATACTCCATTATATATATATATATATGTACTACCACAATTTCTTTACCCAATCATCTGTTGATGGGCATTTCAGTTGATTCCATATCTTGGCTATTGTGAATAGCAATGCAGTAAATATAGGTGTGCATATATGTTTTTGAATTAGTGTTTTGGGTTTCTTTGTATAAATACCCAAGAGTGGAATTGAAATCTCCCCTGGAACTTACAACAAATTGAACAACTATAATTTCACAAAAGACTCCCTGCACAGCAGATAGGCAAGACTGAGAGACGTGCAATTGAAATCATCTAAAGTTGGGCAAATTGGGTGAGTCAGGGGAGAGGTAAGGGGGAAGTGCGGAGATGCGGGCCGTGTAGGGCCACAGGACTGATGCAGACCTAGCTCGGAGCTCCAAGCTGCCTCCATTCTGGAGCTGCAGCAGTCCTGGGAGAGGGAAGAATTCAGACTGTTAGCACTCCCCTTATGGCCCACAAACCCTCCTGAGGGATCAGCATACAACACAGCTGAACCCAACTTTCACGGCAGAGACCTCGGAGCAAAGAATGAGGGAAGAAGTGTGAAAACAGTGGTTTAAGCCCTCACTGCCAAGCAGAGGATGGAGACATAGGCATAGAGCATAACCGCCCCCATCCCGCCCTCCCAGAGCTCGTCCAACCCCTACCTACCCAGTGCTAGAAGTGGAATGGTAGTAGTGTCAGATCAAAAGAACAGAATATTTGCAGTTCTAACAACTGCTGCCTGCACCCACAGACTCACAGCCTAGCTAGTCCCGGTGAAGGGGAGGAAGCCTTGGATGCAGGACTGGCTGTGATTGTGATTGCCGCAATTGCTCAGAGCCACCTCTGTAAGCCCACCCAACCCTTACCCCACCTATCTGGAGGGATCCCCACAGGGGGTAAACAGAGCCTCTGAAAAACACAGGCCCTGAATCTGGGGCAGAAAGAGCTTCAGAACATCAGAAGCTTTCCACATTCCACAACGGAGGTGGTGCCCTGAGACCCAGGCGAACTGCTCACAGAGGAGAAGCGCACCTTCCAGGGAATCCCCCCATTGTGTGAGAAGCCGGAACAGTGCAGAGAAAATATAACACTACAGGGTGAGAGAGAATAAAGGGCTGCAGTCAGAGAGAAAATAAAGCATTCTACCAACACCTCCTGGAAAGCAAAAGAAAGACCTCTTCCTACCAACCTGTTGCAGAATGCACTCCTGTAGATGCCTAGGAAGAAAAATAGTCACTCATTAATTGCCATGAATAACCAAGGTAACAAGACAGCTCAGAAAAAAAATGAAAAGTCTTCGGAAAATGAACTTAAAGACATGGAAATATGTGACATAAATGACAGCGAATTCAAGATTGCAGTTCTGAAAAAACTCAACGAGATGCAAGAAAACACAGACAGGCAGTTTAATGAACTCAGAAACACAATCAAAGAACAAAATGAACATTTTACCAAAGAGACTGAAATTTTTAAGAAGAACCAAATAGAATTTCTGGAGATTAAGAACTCAATAAAAGAAATGAAGAGTCAAATAGTCAGCTTAGGTAGTACAGTTGACCAGATGGAGGAAAGAATCACTGACATCGAAGATAGAAATCTGGAAATGACACAGAAGGAAACAGAGAGAGACTTGAGAGTTAAAAGAAATGAAAGAACTCTACAAGAACTTTCAGACTCCATCAGAAAGAGCAATATAAGAATAATGGTCAAACCAGATGGAGAAGAAAGGAAGGGAACAGAGAGTATATTCAAACAAGTAGTTGACAAGAACTTCCCAAACCTGAGGAAATAACTGGATCCTTGAATCCAAGAAGCAAATAGAACACTTAATTACCTCAATCCCAGCAGGCCTTCTCCAAGACACATTGTATTGAAGCTGTCAAAAGTTAACGACAAAGAAGGAATCCTCAAGGCAGCCAGGAAAAAGAAGAAAGTAACCTACAAAGGAAAGCCTACTAGATTATCATAAGATTTTTTCAGCAGAAATTATACAAGCCAGGAGGGAGTGGATTCAAATATTCAAACTATTGAAAGAGATAAATTATGAGCCAATAATAATATATCCAGCAAAGAGATTGTTTAGCTATAAAGGAGGAATAAAGACCTTTCCAGAAATACAGAAACTGAGGAAATTTTCTACACATGACCTGCACTACAAGAAATACTAAAGGAGGCTATTTGACGTGAAACAAAAAAAACAGAATACAAAGCCATGAGTAGTATTACAAAGAGACAGACAGAAGCAGAAAATGGCAACCCCTACACCAAATTAGACGCTATACACTTAAACATGACATACAGGTTAAAGAAGAAAAAAATATATATAAAAAAAGAGGGAAAAGACAACTTGCTACTGCAGTGCAGAAACCAACTGACAGCATAAATAGGGATAATTTGTGACAACATAAACATAAAAGGGAGAGAGTAAAGGTCTGACTGGCCCAAGATAATGGAGAAAGTAAGCATGCTGAAGAATATGGAGTACTTTAAATATGAAACTTTCTTGTACATAAAATTAATGGTAACCACTCAGAAAAAATGCAGAACTGAAATATATAACATAAAAAAAGAAAAAAAAACAGATGGAAAAATCTTAGAATACCACCACACTGAAATAATAGCAACAAAAAGGTAAAGAAACAATGGAGACACAGTCTTAACAGAAAACCAGAGATAGAATGATAGGAAATCCTCATAGATAAATAATTATCCTAAATGTAAATGGACTGAACTCACCAATAAAAAGGCACAGAGTAGCAGACTGGATCAAAAATTAAACCCAACCATATGCTGCCTCCAAGAGACATGTCTCAGTACAAGGACAAATACAGACTCAAAGTGAAAGAGTGGAAATTGACAGTCCAAGCAAATGATATTCAGAGAAAAGCATATGTAGCTATACTGATACCAGATGAAATAGACTTCAGGATAAAAAAGGCAACAAGAGACAAAGATGGACATTTCATGAGAGGTCAGGGCCTATACTACAAGGAGACATAACAGTCATCAATATTTATGCCCCCGATCAGGGAGCACCGAAATATACTAAGCAGCTAGTAACAGAACTAATGGGAGAAATTGACCCAAACACAATTATAGTAGGGGACCTTAATACGTAATTGACAGATATGGATAAATCTTCCAAACAGAAAGTAAATAAATAAATATCAGCCCTAAATGATATATTAGTTGAAGTGGACATAATTGACATTTATGGAGCACTTCATCCTAGAACACCAGAGTATATACATTGTTTTCTAGTTTACATGGAACATTCTCAAGGACAGACCATATACTCAGACATAAAACTAACCTCAGCAAATTTAAGAAGTTTGAAATCATACCAAGCATATTCTCTGGTCACAATTTGAAATTGGATATCAACTGCAAAAAGAAAGCAGGAAAAACCACAAATATGTGGCAATTAAACAACATAATTTTAAAGAATGTCTGGGTCAAAGAAGAATCAGAGGAGAGATAAAAAGATACATAGTAACAAATGAGAATGAAAATACATCCTACCAAAATCTTTGGGATGCAGCAAAAGTAGTTTTAGGGCTGGCCGAGTGGCGCGATGGTTAAGAACTGGCTTGGGATGCCAGAGGGCCCCGGTTCGGATCCCACATATGAGGACCAGTGACACCGCCCTCCACAGCTAAGATGCTGAACAACAGCTCAACCTGGAGCTGGGCTGCCATGAGTCTGCCTCGCCCGGGAAGAGCGCAATGATGGTGCCAACTTGGGCCAGTGAAGCAACATCCTCCACAACTAAATTGAAGAACAAAATGACAGCAACTTGTCTGTTCCCTTTCCCCCAATTCCCCAGCACTGTTCCCATCCCCCAAATTCCCCAATAAAAATCTTTTTAAAAAGTAATTTTAATAGGGCAATTTATATCATTACAGGTGTATATCAAGAATGAAGAAAACTCCGCAAAAAATAACCTCACGTTATATCTTAAAGAACTAGAAGAAGAACAAATGAAACCCAAAGTCAACAGAAGGAAGGAAGAATAAAATTCAGAGCACGACAAAATGAAATAGAGAATAAAAAGACAATAGAAAAAAATTAATGTAACAAAGAGCTATTTCTTTGAAAAGATTAATAGTTTACTAACCCTTGGCTAGACTCACTAAGATAAAAGGAGAAAAGACACAAATAAACAAAATCAGAAATGAAAGAGAGGAAGTTACCATGGATGCCACAGAAATACAAAGGATTATCCAGGAATACTATGAAGGATCATATGCCACCAAAGTCAATAACCTAGAAGAAATGGACATGTTCTTAGAAACATATAGCCTTCTTAGGCTGAATCATGAAGAATTAGAAAATCTAAATAAACCAACCAACAGTACGGAAATTGAATAAGTCATCGGAAACTTTCCCAAAAGCAAAAATCCAGGACCAGATGGCTTCACTAGTGAATTCTACGAAACATTCAAAGAGGATCTAACACCTGTCCTACTCAAACTCTTCCAAAAAATTGAAGACGAGACCATACTCCCTAACTCATTTGATTAGGCCAACATCCTGATAACAAAACCTGGTAAAGATAACACAAAAAGAAAATTACAGACCAGTATCTCTGATGAATACAGATGCAGAAATCCTAAACAAAATTCCAGCACATTAAGTGCAACAATGCATTAAAAAGATTATACATCACGACCAAGTGGGGTTCATCCCAGTGGCACAAGGATGGTTCAACATTGCAAATTGATCAATGTGTTACACCACATAAAATGAAGGACAAAACTCATATAATTATATCAATAGATGCAGAAAAAGCGTTTGACAAGATACAACATCCGTTTATCATTAAAACACTTAATAAAATGAGTATAGAAGGAAAATACCTTTACATAATAAAGGCCATGTGTGACAAACCGTCAGCTAATATCATAATTACCAGTGAAAAACTGAAGCCCCTTTGCTATAGCTTCAGGAATGTGACAGGGATGTCCCCTATCACCTCTGGTTTTCAGCATAAATTGGAAGTCCTAACCATAGCAATCAGGCAAGAGAAAGGAACAAAAAGCATCCAAATAGGGAATGAAGAAGTTAAATTGTCACTATTTGCAGATGACATGATGCTATATATAGAAAACCCTGCAGACTCTACAAAAAGCTATTAGAAACAATAAACGAATACAGTAAAGTTGCCCGCTACAAAATTCAACATAGAAAAGCCCATTGCATTCCTATATACTAACAATGATACCCAAGAAAAAGAAATAATAATAATAAAAAACAAGTCCTGTTGCAATTGCAACAAAAACAATAAAATTCCTAGGAATAAACTTAACCAAGGATGTGAAAGACATATACACTGAAAACTATAAGACTATTTTAAATGAAATTGAAGAAGACACAAAGAAATGGATAGACATTCTGTGTTCATGGATTGGAAAAATCAACATAGTTAAAATGACCATATTACCCAAAGCAGTGTACAGATTTTTAGGGCAATCCTCATCAAAATCCCAATGGCATTTTTAAAGAAATAGAGCACAATATTCATCAGATTTGTATGGAACCACAAAAGACCTGGAATAGCCAAAGCAATTCTAAGAAAAAAGAACAATGCTGGAGGTATCACACTCCCTGACTTTAGCTTGTAGTACAGTGTAACAATAATAAAAACAGTATGGTATTGGCAGAAAAATAGACACATAGAACAATGGAATAAAATTGAGAACCAGAAATAAACCCACATAAATATGGACAGATAATTTTGGACAAAGGAGCTGAAAACATACAATGAAGAAAAGACAGCCTCTTCAAGAAATGTGTTGGGAGAATTGGAAAGCCACGTGCAAAAGAATGAAATTAGACTGCTATCTGTCAGCATGTACCAAAATTTATTAAAAGCGGATTAAAGACCTAAATGTAAGACCTGAAACAATAAACTGCTTAGAAGAAAACATAGGTTCTAAAATTATGGACCTTGGGTTCAAAGAGCATTTTGTGATTTTGACCTCAAAG
Source organism: Hipposideros armiger (assembly GCF_001890085.2). Taxonomy (NCBI): domain Eukaryota; kingdom Metazoa; phylum Chordata; class Mammalia; order Chiroptera; family Hipposideridae; genus Hipposideros; species Hipposideros armiger. The sequence goes on from NW_017731980.1 coordinate 584,805, forward strand.
GTAAAGGAAGTAAAACCTAAAATAATGAATGGGACGATATCAAACTGAAAAGCTGCACAGCAGTAGAAATTTTGGACAAGCTAAAGAGGTAACCAACCGAATTGGAGAAGATTTTTGCAAACAATGCCTCCAATAAGGGACTAATATCCAAAATATATAAGGAACTCATACAACTCAGAAACAAGAACAAAAACAAAAAACAGGGCCTGCCAAGTGGCTCATTGGTTAAGAGTTGGGTTGGGAACACCAGCTCCAAGCAGCAGGGCCCTGGTTCGGATCCAACATGAGGGCCAGTGATGCTGTGCCTTTACAGCTAAGATGGTGAACAACAGCTTGACCTGGAGTTGGGCTGCCATGAGTCTCCAGCGACAGTGTAGGCTGCAGTGAGGCTGCAGTCGGCTGCCGTAAGCTACTGTGAATGGCTGGCAGCCAACGTGAGTGGCCGGTAGCCGATGTGAGCTGCCGTGAGCCGTGGTGAGCAGCCATCCAGTGGCCGGCAAGCGACTGCTTCAGCCGGGAAGAGCACAACGATCACAATACCAGCATGGGCCAGTGAAGCGACATCCTCCACAACTATACTGAAGAAGAAAAGGACAGCAAGTTGTCTGTTTCCCTTCCCGGGTTCCCCAATTCTGTTCCCCTCCCCCAATTCCCCAATAAATTCTTTAAAAAAAAAAGAACAAAAATAATCCAATTAAAAAATGGGCAGAGGACCTTAATAGACATTTCTCCAAAAAGGACATACAAATGACCAATACACATATGAAAAAAATGCTGAGCATCACTAATCATCAGAGAAATGCAAATAAAACCACAATGAGATATCACTTCACACTAGTTAGAATGGCTATCATCAACAAGACAAATAATAACAAGTGCTGGAGAGGCTGTGGAGAAAAAGGAACCCTCATACACTGTTGGTGGGAATACAGACTGGTGCAGCCACTGTGGAAGGCAGTGTGGAGATTCCTCCAAAAATTAAGAATGGAATTACCATATGACCCAGCAATCTGTCTCTTAGGTATTTGCTCAAAAAGTCTGAAAACATTTTCTGTAAAGATATATGTGCTCCGATGTTCATTGCAGCTTTATTTACGGGCCAATACATGGAAACAACCAAAATGTATTTTGATAGATGATTGGATAAAGAAGTTGTGGTATATCAATGGAATAGTATTCTGCCATCAGAAAATATGAAATAGTGCCATTTGCGACAACATGGGTGGATCTTGAGATTATAATGCTCAGTGAAATAAATGAGATAGAAAAAGTCGAAAACCATATGATTTCACTGATTTGTGGTATATAAAACAAAAAAAAAACAAGAAAAACAAATGAATAAACGGAATTCATAGACACTGACATTTTTAGTGGTCATCAGAGGGTAAGGGTGAGGAGAGAGGAGGGTAAGGGGGATCAGATGTATGGTGATGGAAAGAGAACTGACTCTGGGTGATGAACACACAATGTGATATATAGATGATGTATTACAGAATTGTACACCTGAAATGTATGTAACTTTGCTAACAATTGTCATCCCAACAAACTTTAAATACAGAAAAAAACGTTTCCATTTGATGTACTCATCTCTTTATTTTTTTCTTTTGTTTTTCTTTCCCGAGGAAATTTATCAGTGAAAACATTACTCGAACACACAATGTGATGTATAGATGATGTATTACAGAATTGTACACCTGAAATCTATGTAACTTTGCTAACAATTGTCACCCCAATAAAATTTAATTAAAAAAAATAAAAATAAAGTATTATTAATTGTCTGAGAGTTTACTTCCTATATTTTCCCCTAGAATTTTTATGGTTTTGGGTTTTACATTTAAATCATTCATCCATTTTGCGTTTATTCCTGTATGTGGCCTAAGATGGTGGTCCAGTTTCATTTTTCGCAGTTGATCGATCCAGGTTTACCACAACCATTTATTGAATAAAGTGTCTTTACTTCAATGTACATTCCTGCATCCTTTGTCATAGATTAATTGACCATATAGGTATCGATTTATTTCCGGTCTGTCTATTCTGTTCCATTGATCTTTGTGTCTGTTTTTATGGCAATACCATGCTCTTTTGATTAATATAGCCTTGTAGTACAATATGATATCAGGTAACATGATATCTATAGCCTTGTTCTTCTTTCTCTGGATTGCCTTGGCTCTTTGGGGTCTTTTAACATTTTAGGATCATTTGTTCCAGTTCTGTGAAAAAATGCTGTTTGTATTTTGATAGGGATTGCATTAAACCTATAGGTTGCTTTGGGTAGTGTGGACATTTTAACTAGATTAATTCTTCTTATTCATGAGCATGGTATATGCTTCCATTTTTTTATCTTCTTTAATTTCTCTTTTGAGCGTCTTATAATTTCCTTGTCCTCTAATGGCTAGTTTTATTTTTTAACAAATTTTTTTAAAATATAGCTAAAATACAATATTATATTAGTTTCAAATGTATATAATAGTTATTCAATATTTATATACTTAAAGAAGTGATCACCATGGTAAGTCCAGCAACCATCTGACACTGTACCATGCTATTACAATATTATTGTCTATGTTCCCTGTGCTGTTCATTACATCCTCATGACTTATTTGTTATATACCTGGAAATTTGAACCTCTTATTTTTTAATTATTCCTTTAAAAATTAATTACAGTTCACATTCAGAATTATTTTATATAAATTTCAGGTGTACAGCATAGTGATTAGACATTTATATAATTTAAGAAGTGATTCCCCTGGGCCGGCTGAGTGGCGCGATGGTTAGGACCTCGCTTGGGATGCCAGAGGGCCCCGGTTCGGATCCCACATATGAGGGCCAGTGGTACTGCCCTCCACAGCTAAGATGCTGAACAACAGCTCAGCCTGGAGCTGGGCTGCCGTGGGTCGCGTGCGACTGCGNTAGGCTGCAGTCCCTGTGGCAGTGGGTTGCCATGGGCTACCGTGTGTAGCCAGCAGCCAGCGTGAGCGGCCAGCAGCCGCAGTGAGCGGCCGTCCAGAAACCTGCGACTGATCTGCCTCACCAGAGAAGAGTGCAATGATGGTGCCAACTTGGGCCAGTGAAGCAACATCCTCCACAACTAGATTGAAGAACAACAAAAAAACAAATGACAGCAGCTTGTCTGTTCCCCTTCCCCCAATTCCCCAGTGCTGTTCCCATCCCCCCAATTCCCCAATAAAAACCTTTAAAAAAAAAGTGGTCCCCCTGACTAGTACCCACCTGACACTGTTCATAGTTATTACCATATTTTTTACTATATACCCTATGCTTTACTTTACATCCCCAAGACTATTTTGTAACTATCAATTTGTACTTCTTAATTCCTTCCCCTTTTTCGCCCATCTCCAACCTTCCTCTGGTCTGGCAACCATCAAAATGTTCTCTGTATCTATGAGTTTGTTTCTGTTTGTTTGTTGGTTGTTTTTGTTCTTTAGATTCCACATATAAGTGAAATCACATTGCATCTGTCCTTTGTCTGACATGCTGCACTCATCGCAGTACCCTCCAGATGCATCCATGCTACAGCAGGAGGGAACAACCCATTCCCTTTCATGGCGGAGCCATATTCCATTGTGCATATGTACCACCTCCTCTTTATCCATTCTTCCATCAACGGACATGCAGGCTCCTTCCACATCTTGGTCATTGTAAACAATGCTGTAGTGAACACATGGATGTACACATCTCCTCAAAGTAGCATTTTGGGTTTCCTTGGATTAATACCCAGAAGTGGGATTGCTAGGTCCTTCTTTGTCTCTTGTTATGTCCTTTGTTTTAAAGTATATTTTGCTTGGTATAAGTATTGCTATTCCATTTTTTCCTTTCATTTCCATTTTCATAAATTATATTTTGCCATTCCTTTGTTTTCAGCCTGTGTTGCTTTCGATCTGAAGGGAGTCTCTTGTAGGCAGCATATGAGGTGTGACAATTAAGTTCACGAACATGTTGAAACGATGTTGCTAACCTTTTGTTGATATCAGAGGGATTTTTCATTGTGAATTTGAACCATCTGGACAAGCAGTTAACCAAGTTTACTGTTTGGAAGTGCTGAAAAGGCTGTGTGAAAAAGTTAGATGATCTGAACTTTTTGCCAACAATTCATGGCTCTTGCATCACGACAATGCACCAGCTCACACGGCACTGTCTGTGAGGGAGTTTTTAGCCAGTAAACAACTGTATAGGAAAACCTTCCCTGTTCACCTGATCTGGCCCCCAATGACTTCTTTGATTACCCAAAGATCAAGGAAATATTCAAAGGAAGACATTTTTATGACATTGAGGACAGCAAGGGTAATACGGTGGCAGCTCTAATGGCCATTCCAGAAAAAGAGTTCCAAAATTGCTTTGATGGGTGGACTAGGCACTGAAGTTGATGCATAGCTTCCCAAGGGGAGTAGTTCGATGGTGACCGTAGTGATATTCAGCAATGAGGTATGCACAATAGCAGTTTTTCTAGGATCAGGTCTCGAACTTAATTGTCAGACCTTGTATGTGAGAGTCCTGTTTTCTTATCCATTCAGCCACTCTGTCTTTTGATTGGAGTTTTAATCTATATACATGGAAAGTATTTGCTGATTTATACGTAGTTACTGCCTTTTTGTTTTATGTATGTATGTATGTATGTATGTCTTAAAGAAGTCCCTTTAAGTTTTCCTATTTTTCTGGTATTGTGCTGATGACCTCCTTTAGCTTTTTCTTGTCTGAGAAACTCTTTTATCTGTCCTTCAATTCCAAATGACAGCTTTGCGGGGTAGAGTAACCTTGGTTGTAGGTCTTAACTGTTCATCACTTTGAATATTTCATCTCAATTCCATTCTTTTTGCAAAGTTTCTGTTGAGAAACCAACTGATAGTCTTATGGGGAGCTCCCTTGTAGGTAACTGCATTTCTCTTGCTGCTTTGTAATATTCTGTGTTTAACTTTTGGCATTTTAATTATGATGTGTCTTGATCTGGGACTGTTTGGATTCATCTTGTTTGGAACTCTATGCTTCCTGGGTTGTATGTCTATTTCTTCAAATAGGTTTTCAATTTTTTGCTCTCTGTTGTCTCCTTCTGGTACCTCTATGATGTGAATGTTCCGTTAGATGTTGTTCCAGAAGCCGCTGAAAGCATCCTCATTTTTTAAAAATTCTAGTTTTTGCTGTTCTGATTAGGTGTTTTCTGCTGCCTTATTTTCTAAATAGCTGATTTGATCCTCTGCTTCATCTAATGTACTGTTGATTCTCTCTAATGTATTTTTCATTTCAGTTATTATATTGTTTATATCTGACTGGTTTTTTATGTTTTCTATATCAATTTTTATATTTCTTATCTCTTGAAGTTCTCACTGATATTATTGAGCATCCTTATAACCAGTGTTTGGAACTCAACGCCTGGTATATTGCTTTTCTCTATTTTGTTTAATTCTTTTTCTAGAGTTGTGTTCTGTTGTTTCATTTGGGACATATTTCTTTGTCTCTCTATTTTGGCTGTTTCCGTGCATTTGTTTCCATATATTAGGTAGGGCTGCTATGTTTTCCAGTCTTAGTATAGTGGCCTTATGTAGTAAGTGTGCTGTGGGGATCAGTGGTGCAGTCTTCCTGGTCACATGCCCTGGGTACTCCAGGTGTGTCCCTTGTGTGGCTTATGTGTACCCTCTTGTCTTTGAGCTCTAGTTGCTGTTTGCACGTCAGTGGGAAGGATTATTCCTCGGGGTGATTGGTTGTGAGGACTGGCTGGGCCTACAGTGGAGGAGCTGTTGTGCAGGGGCTTACCCTATGGAGCAAGATTCACTTTAGGAGTGCTTTCGTGTTTATCCAGTGTGCCCTTTGTATATTATCCCTGGAAGTGGCCAGGTAATGTCCCGCCTGGGTCTAAAGCTGGCAACCAGGTATGCTACTCCTGGGGCCTCCTGGGGGAAGCCCACCACAGGCCAAGTTCGGTCTCAGCCTGTGTCCTGCCCAGGGCCACCTGGCATGAGCACAGAGCAATCCACAGATGGCTATCACTTGTGCTGGCATGGGAGCTTCCTCAAGAGTCCAAGTTGTGAACTGAGACCGGCTGTCAATATTGCCAGGTTTAGGGCTGCTCAGCCAGAGGTATAGGGCATGCCCAAGCCAGATGTTGTTTGTTTGGGTTTTGTGAACAATTAAGGGATTTTAGGTAAGTCTGCAGCATGAACTAAGACAAGCTGTTCATACAGGAAAGCCACTGGAAGTGGCTTGGGTGGGCCCGAAAGTGGGTGTGGTGGGGTCTCAGGGAATTAAGGCAGGTTGATGGAGATTCAGATATGGTGGCTGCCTGTGTCTGCATGATGGGAGCGGGCAGGGCTCAATAAAGAAATAATGGCTTTCAGGAGCTCCTCCATTTGGGACAAAGCTGCACCTTCAGCTCTGCTCTGAAGTCAGACACTTCAGTTCCTCCCTGTATGCCCCTGACACCTTTCGAGCCGCTGCCCCAATGCTGGAACTCAGAGCTAGTGAGTTGGTCCACAATTAAGTCGATGTATGGGCCCTTTAAGAGAAGTGCCTTGGACCGCAGCCACCTTCATCTCACTCAGACACATCTCCCCCAGTTTCCATAGCCAGAAGTTATGTGGACTTCTCTCTCTGTCACTGGATACCTGGACCCGGGAGCCTGATGTGGCACTGGGACCCGTTGCTCTTCAGCGAGCACTTCCACAGCTGAGATATCCCTCTTGATTTTTAATGATCAGATGCAGATGTGGGACCAGCCCGTTCCACATCTTTGCCTTTCCTACCTGTCTCGAGGTGGCTTCTTCTGTATATCCTTAGTTTTGAGGCTATGGCTCAGGTAGACTTCTTGTGATTCTCAATGTTGGTTGTTCTGTATTTTAGTTGTAATTTTTATATGGTCGTGATAGAAGGTAAGCACAGCATTTACCTACTCTACCATGTTTACCAGATCTCTAATGTCTTATAATTTTCTAAGTATAGGTCTTTCACTTCCTTAGTTAAATTTAGTTTTAGGTATTTTTTTATGCAGTTGTAAACTGGATTGTTTTCTTGATTTCTCTTTTCTTTTTTAAAGATTTTTATTGGGTAATTGGGGGATGGGAACAGCGCTGGGGGATTGAGGGAAGGGGAACAGACAAGTTGCTGTCCTTTTGTTCTTCAGTCTAGTTGTGGAGGACGTCGCTTCACTGGCCCATGTTGGTATTGTGGTCATTGTGATCTTCCTGGGAGAGGCACTTGGTTGCTGGACGGCTGCTTATGGCAGCTCACAACAGCTCAAGCTGGCTGCTGGCCACTCATGCTGGCTGCTGGCCACTCAAGGTAGCTTGTGGCAGCCCACTGTAGCCCCACTGCAGCCTACGCCATCGTTGGTGACTCACGGCAGCCCAGCTCCAGTTCAAGCAGTTGTTCACCATCTTAGCTGTAGAGGGCACAGGTCACTGGCCCATGTGGGATCTGAACCGGTGTCCCTGCTGCTCAGAGCTCGCGCTCCCAAGCCAACTCTTAACCAACGAGCCACTTGGCCAGCCCCAGATCCCTCCACAGTTTGTTTCTTTCCTTTTCCTCTGTGTTTCCCACTCCTGCTCATGTGTGTACCCTGTTGTTAATTCGGATTTGACTCCTGATTGTCTCCCTGACTTTTGTTTTAATGGCTTTGTTCTATTATTTTTAAAAATGAAAAAGTATTAGAAAAAACAGCTTATTATTACTTTATAAACAGAAATATGATAATTGAACTTTAACTGTTGCAAATTAGCTATTCTTTTTGATTATTGTATTGCACCATTGGATATGTTTTTATTTTAGAACAATTGTCTGCTTTTAAATACTAGGTTAATTGTTAAAATTGGATTTCCAGTAATGTTTATGACATTACATAATATGTTTGTCATTGAAAATATTAAATAAGAAAATGTTTTGGAAAAAAAATGGTGGCGGTGAGGAGGGTTCCCTGAGTTCTCCTCTGGAAAGCACAGCAATTTGAGCAGCGAAGGGACTCCCACGCAGAGTACTTAAAGGCGGGCAGACCGAGTGAGTGGGGGAATAGGGAGGCGAGGCGCATGGAGGCACAGCCTGCACCCGTTGCTGCTGAGAGAATCAGGGTCTCAGAGAGCAGATCGGAGAGTTCCCGCGGCTCACTCCCTACAACTCCAGCCGGTGTGCTAAGGCAGAATTCTCAGGCCTGGCGCGAAGTGGAACGGAGAGAGGAGGGTGTGAGCGGAGACACAGTCTGTCCGCACTGACGGCTGCGGAGCTGTGGGAATCCAGGACAAGGCGGAGTGTTTTGCAGCATCTGGGTGGGCTCAGCCCCTGGGCTGACCGTGCCGCCAGGAGTGCGACAGGGGAACCAGGGTGCGCAGTTTCTGAGGCAGAAGTCTCAAACCAGCGAGCAGGAGAAGAGCGAAGCCAGAATTGTGGAGACACAGCCCACACCCCACAGCTGTGGAGACAGGTGCTGCTTTGCCAGTGGGTGGGGGTGGGGGTGGGGGCTCCTGGAGAGCAGCAGGGGCTCTCAGGGAGCCTCATAGGGGGCTTTTTTCTTTTTCCTATTTTGTTTCTCTTTTTTCCCATTTCTCTCAGACAGGAAAAATAAACTGCATAGATAAGTGTACATCCCCACCCTCCCTCAGAAACCTTGGCCTCCTTCCTGCCAGAGCCTAAGGCTGACCCCTCAAGAGAGGAGTAAGGTAGAACAAAGGTGCTTCGACTCCCTGGGGGTTGAGTAATTTACATCAAAAGAGGCTGCAGGAGGGATATACTAAACAGGCCATCCCCGCCCCCACCTCTCCTGAGTGGCTGGGGAAGCAGAACAACTTTGGCTGCTGAGAAACAGGAAGGCCTACCAGCAGCTCTGAAATCTCCACCCCCCACCTTCCAGCAGCCCCAGTGGAAAGAGCATCCGAAGACGCACATCCAGTCCTCTGGCTGCACAGAAATCAGAGTGCCTCTGGACAGGCAGGAGCAGAAATAACACTGACTTCGTAATAAAAAATTACAAACCACACCTCAAACTCCACTCATCTAAAATAGACCTACATTACCAAGCTCACACTAGATTCCAGGTGGCTGGCTCTGCCTCCACAAGACACACAGGAGTGTGTGTATAGCAGAGGAAAACCTGGGGAGGGCTTGGCGGACTTCAGCGAAGATTGGCACTGGTTATTTCTTGTATTATCTCCCTTTTTTATTGTTTTCGGTTTTGGTTTCTCTTTTGGTGTGTTATATATTGTTATTGTTAATTGGGTTTTCTTGGATGTTTGGGGGTGGTTTTTTTTATTGATTGCTTGTGTTGGTTGTTTTTGGATTTATCTATTTCATTAGTAATTTTAGTTTTTATGTAGGCTTATATAAAGTTGCATATATGTGGATATCTATGTCCATATATATGGGGTTGTAGATATATATATATATATATTTCTCTCTTTCCTTCTCTTCTAACCTCTCTCTCTCCCTTCTTTCCTGCTTCCTTGTCACAACTTGATTTGCCTCCTCCTTTCCATTTTTTCTGCAAGTGTTTGGGTTTTTTTTTTGCTGTTGCTGTTGTTGTTTTAAAGGTGTTGCTATTTTGTTTCTCACGTTCATTCTATTTTTTAGTTTATTATATTTTATTTTATCTTGGTCTGCTATTTGTTCCTTGTTTTCTTCTTGTTTTTTTCTTTTCTCATTGTCGTTTTGTTTCTGTTGGTTTGTTTTCTCCTTGTGTTTGATTAATATTTCTATACATGTTGAGTGTAGGGTGATGGTTGTTTTGTACACCAGAGAGTATCTGGTTACCGTTGGCGGCTGTGGTGGTTGTGCTTATTGATCTGTTTTGCCCTAAAACACACTCTGCAGCCGGGCCCAGCCAAAGAAGCACAAGAATCATCACACCCAGCGACCAACTTTAGGTAAAACCACAGCATTACAGGGTCTGACCTACAAGATTCATGCTCAAAGGGAAATTGCTACAGGAACAAGAGCCCCTTGGGGCCAAGCCTCATCAGAGGGGTCAATCCTCACACAACAGCTTATAAACTTTGGACACAGCTAATCCTCATGGCTCGTCAGCTTGGGAGTCAAGCCCACCTACTGACAAGCCGAAAACAATAAAAACTAGACGTCAACAGGAGAAGGCACATAACACAAGGAACACCTCTGGTATACACACATAGAAGAAAGGGAGTCTGAGCAATTCAAGTATAAAAACATATACCACATAAGTCTACCCAGAAAAGACTGAGAGACCTAGGGGATCTACCTGTTTCATCGAAGTAAACGCAAAGAGTAAGCCAGAATGGGGAAACACAGAAACACATCCCAAATAAAAGAACAGAAGAACCCTCCTGAATCAGTGGAACTAGAGAAAATAGAGGTAAACAACCTATCGGAGACAGAGTTCAGAACACTGATTATTAGAATGCTCAAGGAAATTAAGGAGAATGAAAAGAAGGATAGAGAAATCATGAAAAACA
>NW_017731980.1:596234-601396 GCF_001890085.2 Hipposideros armiger
CTAGTAAACATCTATGCACCTAACATAGGAGCCCCTAAATATATAAAACAGATTTTGACAGACATAAAGACAGAGATCAACAGTAACACTATTATAGTAGGGGATTTCAACACCCCACTGTCACCAACGGACAGATACTCCAGACAGAAAATCAACACGGAAACAGTGGCCTTAAATGACACTTTAGACCAGCTGGATTTCATCGATATTTTCAGAGCATTTCACCCCAAAGCTATGGAATATACATTCTTCTCAAATGCACCTGGCTCATTTTCTAAGATAGACCACAATGTTAGGCCACAAAACAAGTCTCCATAAATTTAAGAAGTTGAAATCATATCAAGCGTTTTCTCCGACCACAATGCTATGAAACTAGAAATCAATTACAAGAAGAAATCCGGAAAGCTCACAAAAGCATGGAGGCTAAATAACATGCTACTAAATAGCGAGTGGGTCAAAAATGAGATCAAGGAGGAAATCAAAAGATACCTTGAGACAAACAAAAATGAAAACTCCACAACCCCAAATCTCTGGGACGCAGCGAACGCAGCCCTAAGATGGAAGTTCACAGCAGTGCAGGCCTACCTAAAGAAGCAAGAAAAATTTCAAATCAACAGGTTATCCTTACACCTCAGGGAGCTGGAAAAAGAACAGCAAAATAAGCCCAAAGGGAGCACAAGGAAGGAGATAATAAAGACCAGAGCAGAAATAAATGAAATAGAAATGAGAAAAACAATATGAAAGATCAATGACACCAAGAGTTGGTTTTTTGAGAAGATAAACAAAATTTACAAGCCTCTAGCTAGACTCCTCAAAAAAAAAATAAAAGAGAGAGGTCTCAAATTAGTAAAATCAGGAATGAAAAAGGTGAAGTAACAACAGACCCCACAGAAATACAAAATAATGTCAAGAAATTACTATGAGCCATTATATGCCAACGAATTTGACAATCTAGAAGAAATCAATAATTTTCTAGAAGCATACAACCTTCCAAAGCTAATTCAAGAAGAAACAGAAAATCTGAATAAACTGATTACCACCAAGGAAATTGAATCAGTAATCAACAAAGCTCCCAACAAATAAAAACCCAGGGCCAGATGGCTTCACAAGTGAATTTTACCAAACATTCAAAACAAGAATTATTACCTAGTCTGAAACTATTCCAAGAAAATCCAGAAGGAGGAAAGACTCCCAAACTCTTTCTATGAAGCCACGATCACCCTGATTAAAAAAACAGACAAAGACAGTACAAAAAAGGAAAACTACAGGCCAATATCTCTGATGAATATACATGCAAAAATCCTCAACAAATCTTAGCAAACAGAATTCAGCAATATATTAAGATCATATATGATGCCCAGGTGGGTTTCATCCCTAATATGCAAGGGTGGTACACCATCCACAAATCAATTAATGTGATACACACATCAACAAAAATAAAAATAAAAATCATATGGTCATATCAATAGATGCAGAAAAAGCATTTGACAATATCCAGCAATGATTTATGATAAAAACTCTTAGCATAGTGGGAATAGGGGGATCATATCTCAACATAATAAAGGCCATATATTATAAACCCACAGCTAACATCATACTCAATGGGGAAAAGTTAAAACCATTCCCTTTAAGATCAGGAACAAGACAAGGCTGTCCACTTTCTCCATTTTTATTCCACACAGTCCTAGAAGTTCTAGCCACAGCAATCAGACAAGAAAAAGAAATAAAAGGCATCCACATTGGCAAGGAGGAAGTAATTATATGCAGATGACATGATACTATATATAGAGGACCCCAAAGACTCCATCAAAAAGCTATTGGAACTAATAGACAAATTCAGTAACGTAGCAGGATACAAAATCAATACTCAGAAATCAGTTGCATTTGTATACACCAATAATAAACTATCAGAAGTAGAAATTAGGAAATCAATCCCATTTACAATTGCTTCAAAAACAATAAAATACCTACGAATAAATTTAACCAAAGAAGTAAAAGACCTGTACTCTGAAAACTATAAGACACTGAAGAAAGAAATAAAAGAAGATAAAAACAAATGGGAAAACATTCCATGCTCATGGATAGGAAGAATTGATATAATTAAAATGTCCATATTGCCTAAAGCAATATGTAGATTCAATGCAATTCCTATCAAACTACCTAGGGCATATTTCACAGAAACAGAAAATATAATCCTAAAATGTATATGGAACCAAAAAAACCCCAAATAGCCACAGCAATCCTGATAAATCAGAACAAAGTTGGGGGGGATCATGCTTCCAGACATTAGAACGTACTAGAAGGCCACAGTAATCAAAACAGTATGGTACTGGCATAAAAATAGGCACATAGATCAATGGAACAGAATAGAGAGCCCAGAATTAAATCCAGGCATATATGGGAAGTTAGTCTATGACAAGGGAAGCAAGAATTTACACTGGGGTAAGATAGTCTATTTAATGAATGGTGCTGGGAAAATTGGACTGACACATGCAAAAAAATGAGACTGGACCACCTCTTTATGCCATATACAAGAACAAATTCAAAATGGATTAATGACTTAAATATAAGACCTGAGACCATAAAACTCATAGAAGAAAGTATAGGGTCTAAATTTGCAGACATTACCCTGAGCAATATTTTTACTGATACATCCCCTTGGGCTAGGGAAGTAAAAGAAAAAATTAACATATGGGACTACATCAAACTTAAAAGTTTTTTCAACAAAAGAAACCATCAATAAAACAAAATGGCAGCCTACTGAGTGGGAGAAGATATTTGTCAAGGAGATATCTGATAAGGGGTTAATATCAAAAATATATAAAACACTCATGCAACTCAACACCAAAAAAACAAACAACCCAATTAAAAAATGGGCAGAGGATATGAAGAGGCATTTCTCCAAAGAGGACATACACATGGCCAACAGGCCTATGAAAAAATGTTCAACCTCACTTAGCATTAGGGAAATGGAAATAAAAACCACAATGAGATATTACCTCACCCCGGTCAGAATGGCTATCATCAATAAATCAAGAAACAACAAATGCTGGCGAGGCTGTAGGGAAAAGGGAACCCTGGTGTACTGTTGGTGAGACTGCAAATTGGTGCAGCCACTATGGAAATCAGTATGGAGGTATCTCAAAATACTGGAAATGGAACTACCTTATGACCTAGCAATCACACTCTTAGGTATTTATCCAAAAAGCCCCATGACATTAATCCAAAAAAATATATGCACCCCTATGTTCTTTGCAGTGCTATTCACAAGAGCTAAGACTTGTAAACAACCGAAATGCCTATCGGTAGACGACTGGATTAAGAAACTATGGTACAGTTACACAATGGAGTATTACTCAGCTATAAAGAAGGAAATAGTACCATTTGCGGCAATATGGATGGAACTAGAGAACATTATGCTAAGTGAAGTAAGTCAGTAAGAGAAAGAAATACCATATGATCTCACTTATTCGTGGATTCTAAAAAACTGAATAAATGAGAAATGTAAACAGAAATAGTCTCAGAAACACAGAGGGAAAACTGAGGGATGGTAGTTGGAAGGGGGTGGGGTTGAAGGACAAAGGGAAGGGATGAGACAGTACAAATTGGTAACTACAATATGGCCTCAGGGATAGACAAGATGGTCTGGAGAATATAATCAATAATGTTGTAAATGTTTTTTAGGGGGCCAGATGGACTCATGTCTTTTTAGGGAGACCACTTCATAGTCAGTGCAGAGGCCTGACCACCGCACTGTATATCTGAAGATGATGTTGAATAATAATGTATGTCAACTATAATTATATATATAGTCATGTGATGCGTAGTAGAGTGTGGGAATGGAGTCAATGGAATTGTAATAGATAAGCATGATATCGGGGATGGGAGGGCAGTAGATGGGGGAGGGGAGTTGTTACTTTGTGAGGGGTGAAAAGGATAACTATTGCATTGTTGTGTACTCCTGAAACTAACCATAAAAATGTTTTGATGATTAATATGTTGTTTTAAATAAATCCTATCTTTAAAGATATTTGTAGATGTTATCTAGGAAAAATTGGGAGATGAATGCACATTTTTTATTAGGTGTTAGCTCTTTTCCTATAATAGGAATGTAGCTCTAAATTGTTTGAAATTGTGTTTTCGCAAATGGTTTAGTTTTATCTTCTTTCATTGGTCTGATGTCTTCCATTTGCCATAAGTGAGGTTAAGATCATGAATGTGCTACCTTCAGTTGCAAAGTTTATTATCTTCAGTAGGATCAGAGCTTAAAGGGCTTTACTGTTTTTCTTCTTTTCTAAAAAGCCTCATCAACTCATGACTGAATTCTCTTAACATTTATCTATGTAATGTTATTGCCTTAAGTATTCCTGTTATAGTCTTGTACACTCTTTGTACAGGAAGAACTAATTGTTCTTCTTGCATTTCATTATGCCACTGTTCTATGGAAGAAATATATTTTAGATTATAATTTTTAAGGACTGACTAATAGTCTTTTTTATGGATGTACCATATTTAATTTAACCATTCTTCTGTTAGATGTTTAAGTTACTATTCAATTATGAGCACACCACCAGGTGCAGGTGTATTCTTAGCTGTACATTACTTTCCCCAAGAGGAATTTAAATTTGAGGGCAGATAATGCATTTTATACAAAAATTCAGTATAGTGTTTGCTTCAGTGCTGTGCCCCTCTGCAGCAGTTGATAGTAAATGCTTGTCAAATTTCTAAACTTAAAATTATGGGAAGTAGAATTACAATTTTATATGCTGACTTCTTTTTCTATTTGTGTAACATAAGTTAGTGGAATGGCTCTGCCATGGTACCTTGGCGATCTTGCACATATTCACAGAGTCCACATAGGCAAAGCTGAATCACAGTCTGACTCAAATCTTGGGGAAGAGTCTGTGATCCTCCCTGGTACATGGCAAGATAGAAATGACTTAATATTATTTCTTTTTTTTGTTGTTATATTAAATTATTTTTTATTATGAAATACACATTTTTAGAATTAGTTTCAGCTGTGCAACACAGTGCAATAGTTATACTTTTTACCCCTCGAAGTGACAACCCCCTCCCCCAATCCGCCACCCTACTTCCCCCCAATATCATACATATCTATTACAAATCCCTTGATTCCACTCACACACTATACTCCACGTCCC
>NW_017731980.1:601671-611706 GCF_001890085.2 Hipposideros armiger
ATGGACTTAGAGACTATTATGTTAAGTGAAATAAGTCAGTCGGAGAAAGACAAATACCATATGATTTCACTTATATGTGGAATCTAAAAAACGTAATGTTATTTCTTAATCACCTTTCTATTTTGTGTGAGGCTCCTCCATGGCAGTTTATTGTCTCCTTCACTCATTCTTGTAAGATGTGGGGGCATTCTTTTAGGTACAGCTGCAAGTATAAATTGCCAAGTTGCAATCTAGAGTTGACTCTTCAGTAACAGAGCAACCCACTGTGCATATTGTCTGTCACTTGGTCCCTCCGTCCAGTTTTGTTATGGGGGACTGACACTGTACAAGTCATGCCTTCTGTATTAGTAACAAACTGTCTGAATCCATTTGGTGTTACTGATAGCTGCCAGTGTGCTGCTGTCTAGGGTCCTCTTGACCACTTAACATATGGGATTTTCTTTGGCATAGTTTGTGGAATTTGTCATTACTTTGTAAGTCAGTGTACTCTGACTTGCTTTTAATTTCAGCATCCAATATTTAATCCTTTGTTGTTAAATAGCTCAAGTAAGGATGATCCTTGTGCTCTAAATCCAGTATTTGTCTTAAGGAGCATAGTACAATATGCTAGCTTTAAAATTTGTCTTAATGTGGATACATCAGAGATGAAGCATTTAGTTTTATTTAGCTTGGTAGCTTGTACTTGGGTTTGTTTGTTTTTTAACTCACCTCAAGCACTACTTTTGTTTTGGAATCCAAATTTATCCTGGGGAGTCAGTTTGATGCAAAGTCTTCTCTTATTACGTTAGACTTTCCTTTCTAATGTAGTAGAAAGGTACTACTTATATAAGGCAAATAAAAAGTATATTGTATAAACATATTCATTTGTTTTTCAGTGGCTTAGTTGATCTTCACCAGAAAGAAAAAATGTCAATATCAGATTTAATTATGCATCAATTGAGATGTCTTGGAGATGGTCAAGATGACATGTTTTGCCATTGCTAACTTCATTAATTGGACAAATTATAACAATTCAGATTTGTAGTTTTTGTTTTTTGCTTTAAATATAATTTACATTACAGCATGATTTTGACATTAAGAGTTGCATAATTTTATAGTAATGTCCATTAAAAAATTATGACATATAGTAGAATGGCAATGTAACATGACTTAACATAGTGATAGATGTTTGGTAGCAGGCCAAGTTGTGCCCCATAAAAATAAAGTGATTGCATATAATGCCAACTTATAATTAGCCTGTAATTGTCAGAATGTATGATTTTTATGAATAGTATGTATATGGTTAGAATTCAGTTTACCTTGTGAAACATAATACCTTTAAATAGTGTAATATTGTGTTTTTCTTACAACAGAAACAATGTCTGCTTATTGTGCAAACTTTGAAAAATAAAAGCATAGAGAAGAAAATACAAATCACTCCTTATTCTACCAACCTTGAATAAATATTCATATTTTGGTATATTTCCTTCACACCCCCATGCTCATGCACATACCTTCAGGTTTTTATATGGTATGTATATGTGTGTATAACATGTACATTTCTAATAGAAATTATTGGTTCATACTCTTTATGTAGTTTTATATTTTTACTGTTTCAGTTATTAGCCTGTGAGCATTCTTAATTCCATATTAAGGAATCAAGTTTATAATGTCATTTTTAAAGGCTGCAAGAAACTCCATTTTAAGGATATACTATGTTTTATTTAGCTTTTATCTATTGTTAGATATTAAATTATTTCTAATTTTCTATTTAAAATAATCCTAAATCACACATAAATTTTATGCATGTTTATTTGGCTTCAAAAACTGTTAGAGATTTAATTCTTGTATCAATGGGTCTGAACATTTTTAAAGGACCTTGATTCATATTGCCAGATTGCTTTCCAAACAAGTTACCTCGTTTTCAATTCCCATCAGTGATGTATGGAAGTGCCCAATTCAAAGTAGCCTTGCCAACACTGAGGAATATCTTTAAAATCTTTAAATTTGAGGGGTAAATTATAGTATCTTCTTCATTATATTTCTTTGGATTAACAGTGAGGTTGAACATTTTCGTGTGGCTTGGTCATTGATAATTTTCATTTTTTAATCTGCTTATGTCCTTGGCCCAGGTTTTATCTATGAGTTGTTGGTATCTGTTTGCTTTTTGATAGACTGCAATTTTCTTTTTTTGTAGCTAAATCTAGAAATATTTTCATTTGTGAATTAATCCCTTTTTTGATTCTTTGAAAGCCATTCCCTGTTATAATATTAAATGACTACTTACTAAAATGTTTTTCTGTGTTTTTATGGTTTCATGTTCATCTTTTTCCAACATCTGGATTTATTTTAGTAAAAGTTATGTGATGGGGTTATAACATTTGTCTTTTGAAATATGAAGTTTTTCAAGAACCATTTGATAAGTAATACTACATTGATTCGAAATGCTAAATTTATACAGTATAATAAATTTTATAAGGGTTGACATATAGTGCCATTCCTAAACATCACTTTGATTTGAATGTCATTATACTGTTCATTAGACTATTTCTTGGTGAAACTGAAGCACATTGTAGAATTTCCTACAGATGGCTTTGCATAGAGCTACCCACTCCCCCCGCCCCTTTTTTAATGTCTTATCCTTCCACATGGCTCAATACTTGTATGACTCAATCTTTTTCTCACTGAGCATGTATATAATCTGCCCTCTGGTTAGCAGCTGTGGTTTCTCTTCGCAGTATCTGTTTTTGTTTGCACCCTTGCTTCTCAAAATGTTTGTGCTCAAACAAAGCCTTCCATTATTGGTTGCTGCAGGTCAGTGAGGTCTGCTTATTATTGTTTCTCATAATTGTTGGCTTTAAAGCATTTTTTCTAATATCTACGTTACACTTTTTTCTCTCCATTGTGCTTATGGTTAATATTTGAACTCTTCATGGTGTAGCTTAGAGATTGTGTGACCTGTACATCCTACTCACTCAACAAGGCTCCAATGTTGTAGACCCACTTTTCATTATCTTGTCCTGAATGACAGGACAACACCCTTCTAGGGAATACTGAATCAATAAATCATTTGTTTTTGCAGAGGGCATCTGTTGAAAGCAGATGCCAGAGCCATAGGGTTGTCATTTCCCAGTAGGCTCCAACATCACAGTCTCTAATACTTCAAAGACACTCTCCATACTTGCTTCGACAGACGGCTGTGATGCCTCCTCTTTTCTTGTTGCTTTTGATTTTAGTCCTGATATTTTTAAGTGGAAAAATAGATAAGGAAGCATTAACATTTGAGAGTATATTAATCAGGTTTTATGTACTGTAACTGCTCACGTTTGAGTAATATCAATTACTGAGGAGGACAAAAAATATAATTTTTTTATTCTCATGTTAGGAAATAACTAAGTTGGTTGATTTTATGCACTCCTAAAGACATATAATTCTGGTATATATTTTCCATGTCATAAGAACTGAATATGCTAGTTTTTTTCACTTTATTTTGTATCTTTATGAACATGATATATCATTATGTGCAAATTGATCATTTTCCCCTCATTTCTGTTGCTTACTTCCTCTAGAGATTTTAGATTGTTGCAGGAAGTTACTCATTTTTAATAGTTCTGAGATAGTGAGGAATAGTAATTAAGTGATTTTGACAATATTTTGTAGCTAATAAGCAGTAGAATCTGAATATAGCTCAGATCCAGTCTAGTGCTAATCTGCTAAGTAAGTTATTCATCCCTTTTCAGTCCTTAAGAGTTATGGAAACTGTGAGATATACACCCAAATGATGCAGTCAGTACTGGTTCCACCACAGCAGCTTTGTAAAAATTACAATTTCAGTAGAACTAAGTGGGGGTGATTCTTTTTGCATGGTTCCTTTCACTGAAGTGTTATCTAAGCAGGTAGTCTTTGGTGCTAGAGTGGAACAATGATTGGGATTGCTTAGAGTTGGTGTCTGATTGGGCTTTTTGCCTATCCTGACACATAGTGCCTAATATTATTGGGCTATTGGAAAAGTCATGATGTATTTTTTCTATGTTTTTTGTTGCAAAAATGCGTCATGACTTTTCTGACAACCCAATATAATGCTTAATGGAATTTTGATTGAATGAATGGGGTATGCATCAAGCCAGGATGCTGCTTGGAAAATAATGAGAATGAGGCTTAGAAGGTGAGGAGAGGATCAGGGTATGCCTGCCTCTATCACAGACTAAGTGAAATAGCACAGAGAATTTGATACTTAACATATTTAATTATTTTACCTTATATATTCTTTGTGGTGAGGCTGCAGCTTCTAATCCCTGCTCAATAAGGAATGCACAGGTATTATTGGGAGATAATTTTCCACAGATCTCATGTATCTGCACATCTTGTGAGTGAGGTACTAATAGTCCTTTGTTCAAGACTGTCTTTTTGGAAGAATGAAATGATTTCTCTCTCCAGAGCAAAGGAAATCATGCTTACTGTCCAGTAAAATAAAGATGATAGCTCCCTTCAAACAAAGTGCAAGCATGCTTACTGTTTGTTATAAAACATTTGGTTCCCCTCAGCTCAGAGTTCGTCTCCTATAATGTGATGTACTGTGTGTGCAGC
Organism: Hipposideros armiger; assembly: GCF_001890085.2. Lineage (NCBI taxonomy): Eukaryota > Metazoa > Chordata > Mammalia > Chiroptera > Hipposideridae > Hipposideros > Hipposideros armiger. Next base: position 606,238 of record NW_017731980.1, read on the forward strand.
CATCCATCTGTACCCATCAGTGATGCCCCTGTTAGATTTGGGGGGGCAAGGAGAACTGATACAAATACATCACTCATACCACTTACTTTGCTGTGAGTAATAAAGTCCTTTGGAGTCTCATGCCTTTAGTCAGCATCCATACAACTGCATTAGGCTAACTTGTTGGCTTACAAGTAGGGTAAAGTCTCAGATCCTTCAGTTCTTGACAGGTAGGTACTCAGTACAATCGTTTTTCCTATAAGATGTTACCACCCTTTTAAAGAAACTTGTTTAATGAATTTTCCTTAATCCTTATTTATTGAATTGGATGAAAGTATTGAAAAATGAAGGAGTGTACTTATTTTTTAATTAAAATTTGTTAGCAAAGTTACATAGATTTTAGGTGTACAATTCTGTAATACATCATGAATGAGTCTACTCTTTAAGGAGACAAGAAAGCTATGTGTTGACTCAGACTAAACAGTTCTGAATTGGTAAATTGAGAAGAGCTGAGAGATTTATAATGGTGTTCATTATTTTCTTAACTTAAAATTGGGACTTGAAGTAAGATTTATGTTCTGCTTCCTATTGCATGGAGCAACCTAAGATATGAATGTGGTTAGGAGGTTTAGAATTACTCTGACCCTGCTTTGTGATTTCAGTGGAACAGGATTTTTGAAATTTGGGACAGGAAGTCAGAATAGTGTGTTGGAGGACTGGTAAAGCACACAGAGAAAAACATGGGCTTTCATTGTCTTGAAGGTCACAGAATTTCTAAGCTACTCCATGATGAGTTAAAATATTAACAATAAGTACAATGGAGAGAAAAACGTGTAAAGTAGATATTAGAAAAAGTGAAGAAAAAATGCTTTAAAGCCAACAATTGTGAGAAACAATAATAAGCAGACCTCACTGAGTTTTAAACCCTAGTGGTGTCAGTTATTACTATTTTTTTAACATTGGGCATGCCATTCAATCTATCTTTGCCTCACATGCGTAATGAGGAATAGTAGCTACCTCATAAGGTTGTTATGAGGATTAGAAATAAGTATGGAAAGCTTATAGAATTTTTATCTAGCATATTTGAGGTGTGTGTGTGTGTAATAATTGTCCCACTTACACTTAGGTTATTGTTGATGTAAATTTAGAGTTATGATTTCAAATCATCTACTTAGCACTCAAGTTTCTTTAAGCAGAAAATTCTAGGATTATATCGTTGTTAATGATGAGGATGTTTTCTAACAACACACTTCATTAGAAGTTTTTCCAGAGGTAAAAATGTGTAAGATTTTCAAACATTATCTAGGCTTTTTTAAAAAATAAGAGGAACTACTATAACTATCTATATTATTCAATAGCACCCAAAGAAGACTCATGTATCTTAGTTTAAGTTTTAACAATTTGTAACAAAAACTGTATGTTCCTTTTTACACTGAATAAGACAAAACTATAATTAGTATAAGTAGTATAGTATAATAGTATAATTTCTGAAAGTCATTTTCTATACCTTGGCAGAAATTCTAGCCAATGGGCCAGGAATTGCACTGGGTGGCAGATGGAACTGTCTGTGATTCTTATGGGGCTGCAGCTTGGGAGGCAGCAAATAGATTTCCATTCATCTGACTCCTGGCCTCCCTTCCCTAGCTTCCCTGACCTCTGAAGCTCCAGAGTGATACAGAACATAATTTAGATTACAGTGTTTAAAATGATCTATTATCGTCTCTTAACAACAGGCTCCCAGCAGTTTTACAAGGAGCCTTTTGAAAGAACGCAGGAAAGAGTATACAGCAGTCTGTCTACTGTTGAGTTATTGCCAATACTGCTATAATTTATGATTAAAACCAAGACAAAAGAGAAATAGTTCAATGTTTATAAAGGTGCTTATTCCCAAGGATACTAATTAACTGAGATATCCCCTAACTGCTTAAGAAAAATAAATGCACAGCTATTTAATTAAAAAATTTTTTGCAGACTTTCTCTCATTAGTTCTGATAAACAAGTTTTGAGAAGTGTGTTAGTTTCCTTTGACTGCTGTTAAAAATTACCACAAACTTGGTGGTTTAAAACAACAGAAATTTTTTCTCTTTACAGTTCTGGAGAGCAGAAGTCTGAAATGCATCTTATGGGCTAAAATCAAGGTTTCAGCAGGGCCGCATGCCCTCCATTCCTGCCTCTTTCAGCTTCTGACTGCTGGCATTCCTTGGACACTTCCCTCCAACGTCAGCCTTCACCTCCACATGACCTACTTAGTGTCTCTGTCTAATCTCACTCTGCCTTCCTCTTACAAGGATACATGTGATGACATTTAGGGCCCACATGGATGATCCAAGATAATCTCCTCATTTCAAGATTCTTAATTACATCTGCAAACATTTTACTCTATAAACCAACATTCACAGATTCCAGGAATTAGGAACCAATATATTTAAAGGCTACCATTCTGCTTACTACAGAAAAATAATGAACAAATTTTACATTCCTTTTTTTTTGTGGGAAAGGTAAAATATCTTTATTTATTGTCTTCTCCAAGTTCTACTTGTCCCCTAAGAAGGCAGGCTTTAAAGTTGTTGTGAAATGAATCTCCCCATTAAGAATAAATTAGCAGCTTGTTTTCTCATCTTTAGATGCCACCATATGAAATAAAATGCCTATTTTGCATGTATTTCTTAAATATAAGTTCATTATTAGTCATATTACTCTAGTTGCTCTAGTGCACATGTTAAATGATTTTTAATGTTATAGAAACTCCCTTATGATTTAATTGTACATCACAAGATAAAAAATTTAAATCAGACTTTAAATTTTATCCATTATATCTATATAAAAGTTAATTTTCACTTACTGAAGGAAAATATGAGATGCTATTTAGTGCAAGATAATTCAAGAAATTTAGATACAAAATGTTATATGTTATTTCCCATCTTTCCTTCCATGGTTATATTTTTTCTTTTGTCCCTGTTGTTTACCCAATTCCTAAAAAGGATGTTTATACAGATTCAAAATCTGAAAAAACCTAGAACAAGATATCCTTAATTAGAGGCTTTATAATACCTTGCGTTTTCATTTTGACTTTACTATGTTTTATTTGATTTGACTCAAATTAAAATAATAATTTTTAGTGATGTTCACTAAATAAATGTTAGCTCACCTCCAAAATAGTTGATGAATGAAAATTTAATTAAATTCCCTAAAGAAACTGACAATATCATTTTGTTTTTTGTTTCTTTGGTTGGTTGTTTAATTGGGGAACAGTGTGTTTTTCCAGGACCCATCAGCTCCAAGTCAAGTAGTTGTTTGAGTCTAGTTGTGGAGGGTGCAGCTCAGTGGCCCACGCGGGGATTGAACCGACAACCTTGGTGTTATGAGCACTGCTCTCTAACCAACTGAGCTAACTGGCCGCCCCAGACAATATTACTTTGTAATTTAACAAATCTTTTTTGGGAGGGGAAAGAACATAAAGCACCAAACAATAAGATGTGAATTGTTAAAATAATACCTTGACATTATTTCACTAAAATCACTCATTATCAATACTGATATTTTGGCTTTTTTTCTCCTATTACTTCTTTAAACACTATCTATTATTGTGCTTTCTCTTGACCATTATTTTCAGTGTTTTCTGCTTGCTCTTTTTTTTCTCTACTCAGATTGTAAATATTGACTTTTTTATTAATTTCTTGTTTTACGTTAAATTTATTGGGGAGACAATGGTTAGTCAAATTATATAGGTTTGAAGTGTACAATTCCATAATACATCATCTATATATCACATTGTGTGTTCACCACCCAGAGTCAGTTCTCTTTCCATCACCATGTATTTACCCTCATCTACCACCCCCTCCCACTTACACTCTGGTAACCACTAAACTGTTGTCTGTGTCTATGATTTTTGTTCATTTGTTTGTCTTGTTCCTTTGTTGCTTATAGTTTTATATCCCACGTATCAGTGAAGTCACATGGTTTTCAACTTTTTCTGTCTGACTTATTTTGCTTAGCATAATGATCTCGAGATCCATCCATGGTGTCACAAATGGCACTATTTCATCTTACATTATGGCAGAGTAGTATCCTGTTGTGTGTATATACCACATCTTCTTAATCCAATCATGTATTGAAGGACACTTTGGTTGTTTCAATGTCTAGGACATCATAAATAAAGCTGCAATGGACATCGGAGCACATGTATCTTTACGGATAAACATTTCCAGGGTTTTTGATTAGATACCCATGAGGGATTGCTGGGTCCTATGGTAATTCTATTTTTAATATTTTTAAAGATTTTTTTTATTGGGGAATTGGGGGAAGGGGAGCAGACAAGTTGCTGTCGTTTTGTTCTTCAGTCTAGTTGTGGAGGACGTTGCTTCACTGGCCCAAGTTGGCACTATCATTGCGCTCTTCCTGGGAGAGGCAGATCAGTCGCTTGCTTCTGGACGGCCGCTCACTGCGGCTGCTGGCCGCTCACGCTGGCTGCTGGCTACATACAGTAGCCCATGGCAACCTACTGCAACAGGGGCTGCGGCCTACGCCGCCGTCACAGGTGTCCCCAGCTCCAGGTTGAGCTGTTGTTCAGCATCTTAGCTTTGGAGGGCAGTATCACTGGCCCTCATATGTGGGATCCGAACCGGGGCCCTCTGGTGTCCCAAACCAATTCTTAACCATCACACCACTCGGCTGGCCACTATTTTTAATTTTTTGAGGAATCTCCACACTGCCTTCCCTAGTGGCTGCACAAATCTGCATTCCCACGAATGGTGTATGAGGGTTCCTTTTTTCTCACAGCCTCTCCAACACATGTTTTACTTGTGTTGTCATTGATGGCCATTCTAACCAGTGTGAGGTGATAATTCATTGTGGTTTTGATTTGCATTTCCCTAATATCTTGTGAAGTTGAGCATTTTTTCATATATCTGTTGGCCATGTGAATGTCTTCTTTATACAACATCAGCTTCAGGTGTACAATGCAGTGATCAAGCGTCTTCCCCATCCATGATGAAAGACATGTGAGCACCTGACACCCTACAAAATATTTACAACATTATTAATTTTATTCCACACACTGTCTTTCATGTCCCTGTGGCAATATTGTAGTTGTGTATTTATGCTGTCTAAACCCTTCCCCTTCTCCCTCATCCCCACCCCTCCCAACTAACAGCCATCAGTTGTTCCTCTGTATCTCTGAGAACACTTCTGTTTACTTTCCTCGTTCATTCAGTTTTTTAGATTCCACATATAAGTGAAATCATATGGTATTTGTCTTTCTCTGACTGACTTATTTCACTTAATGCAATCGTCTCTAAGTCCATCCATATCGTCCCAAATGTTACAATTTCATTCTTTATAGAGGAGTAATACTCTATTGTATAAATGTACCACAGTTTCTTAATCCAGTCATCTACCGATGGGCATTTCGGTTGTTTCCAAGTCTTGGCTATTGTGAATAGTGCCACAATAAACACAGGGGTACATATATTTTTTTGAATTAGCGTCTTG
>NW_017731980.1:612491-614488 GCF_001890085.2 Hipposideros armiger
TTTCTGAGAAAAATGTTCTTGGTAGTTTGATAGGAATTGCATTGAATCTATATATTGCCTTAGGTAGTATTGACATTTTAACTATATTAATTCTTCTTATCCATGAACATGATATGTATTTCCATTTATTTGTATCTTCTTTGATTTCTCTTTTCAACGTCTTATAATATTCTGAGTACAGGTCTTTTACTTCCTTGGTTAAATTTATTCATAGGTATTTTATTGTTTTTGAAGCAATTGTAAATGGGATTGATTTCCTAATTTCTACTTCTGATAGATTATTATTGGTGTATACAAATGCAACTGATTTCTGAATGTTAATTTTGTATCCTGCTACCCTACTAAATTCATTTATGAGTTCTAACAGTTTTTTGGTAGAGTCTTTGGGATTATCTATATATAGTATCATGTCATCTGCATATAATGACAATTTTACTTCCTCTTTTCCAATTTGGATGCCTTTTGTTTCAATTTGTTTTCTGCTTGCTGTAGCCAGCACTTCCAGAACTATGTTGAATAGAAGTGGTGAAAGTGGGCAGCCTTGTCTTGTTCTTGGTTTTAAGGGGAAAGCTTTTAGCCTTTCCCCATTGAGTACGATGTTTTCTATGGGCTTATTATATATGACCTTTATTACGTTGAGATATGATCCCACTATTCCTACTTTGCTAAGAGTTTTTATCATAAATCGTTGCTGGATTTTGTCAGATGCTTTTTCTGCATCTATTAATAACAGCCATATGATTTTTATTTGTCATTTTGTTTATGTGGTATATCACATTGATAGATTTGTGGATATTGAACCAATTTTGCATACCTGGAATGAATTCCACTTGATTGATGGTGCATGATATTTTTAATGCATTGCTGAATTTGGTTTGCTAATATCTTGTTGAGGATTTTTGTGTCTGTGTTCATTAGGGATATTGGCCTGTGGTTTTCTTTTTTTGTAATGTTTTTTTCTGACTTTGGGATCAGAGTAATAGTGGCCTCATAAAATGTGCTTGGGAGCCTTCCCTCTTTCTGTATTTTTTTGGAATAGTTTGAGGAGAATAGGTATTAATTCTTTTTTGAATGTTTTGTAAAATTCGCCTGTGAAGCCATCTGGCCCAGGACTTTTGTTTGTTGGAAGCTTGTTGATTACTCACTCAATTTCTTTGGTAGTAATCAGTCTGTTCAGAGTTTCTGTTTCTTTTTAGTTCAAACGTGTTAGATTGCAAGCTTCTAGAAATTTATCCATTTCTTCCAGATTGTCAAATTTTTTGGCATATAGCTGCTCGTAGTATTTTCTTACAATTTCCTGTATTTCTGTGGGATTTGTTGTCACTTCCCCTCTTTCATTTCTAATTTTATTAATTTGGGTCGTCTTTCTCTTTTTCTTGGTGAGTCTGGCTAAGGGTTTGTCGAGTTTGTTTATCTTTTCAAAAAAGCTGCTCTTGGTTTCATTGATCTTTTGTATTTTTTTTTGTTTTTTGGTCTCTATTTTATTTATTTCTGCTCTGGTCTTTATTATTTCCTTCCTTGTACTCCCTTTTGGGCTTGTTTTGCTGTTCTTTCCCCAGTTCCCTTAGGTGTAAAGATAGTCTGTTGATATGAGATTGTTCTTGTTTGTTTAGATAAGCCTGCAATGCTATGAATTTTGCTCTTAGGACTGCTTTCACTGCATCCCATAGATTTTGAGTTGTTGTGTTTTCATTGTCATTTGTCTTGAGATAGCTTTTTATTTCTTCCTTAATCTCAGTTTTCACCCAGTTGCTATTTAGTAGCATGTTATTCAGCCTCCATGTGTTTGTGTGCTTTCCAGGTTTCTTTTTATAATTGATTTCTAGTTTTATAGCATTGTGGTCAGAGAAGATGCTTGATATGATTTCAATCTTCTTAAATTTATTGAGACTGGGTTTCTGTCCAAACATGTGGTCTATCTTGGAAAATGTTCCATGTGCACTTGAGAAGAATGTATATTCTGTTGCTTTGGGGTGAAATGCTCTAAAAATATCAAT
>NW_017731980.1:615607-622174 GCF_001890085.2 Hipposideros armiger
GGAAGTTCTCAGTCATTATTTCTTCAAATACATTCTCGATCCCTGGCTTCTTCTCTTCTCCTTCTGGTATTCCTATGATGCGAATGTTGTTGCGCTTGATGTTGTCCCACAGGTCTCTTAAACTATTTTCTTTGTTTTTTGGTTTTTTTAAGAAAATATATATAAATGTTAATAACATAATGAACAAGCTTGATTTTTATAGAGATAAGGTTTATGGAGATGCTATTTTCATTGTTTTCTATTCTTTTTTCTTTTTCTGCTATTTTGTCATCTAAATCACTGATCCTATCCTCTGCTTCATCTAATCTACTGGTGATTCCTTTAAATGTGTTCTTCATTTCAGTTATTGTATTCTTTAGTTTTACCTGGTTGTTTTTTATGATTTATGTATCCTTCTTTATGTCTTCCCTAAGTTCCTGAAACATTCTTATCATCAGTGTTCTAAACTCTGTCTCTGAAAGGTTGGATACCTCTGTTTCATTTAGTTGCATTTCTTGAGGTTTCTTCTGATCTTTTACTTGGGATATGTTTCTTTGTTTCTTCATTCTGGTTGTTGCTCTGATTGCTTCGATGTGTTAAATCTCCGAGAAAGAAGAAAGAAAGAAAGAAGAGAAAAAGGGGAAAAGAAAGAAAAAGAGAAAAAAAAGGGGAGGGGCTCTCTGCCCGCTTTAATCTGCAGATCACTTGCTCAGCAATAGAGAGATTCTGGGCGACTCAGCACCAGCTTTTGGGGGGAAGGGCTCATTGCATCATGTGCCAACCTCCCTCTGGACTTGAAGTAAGCTTCCCACAATTAGTTGCTGTGTGCTCTAGAACTGTGCTCACCACCAAAAATCCTCACAGGTTATTGTGGGCTGTCTGCTGCTGCAAAAATCCCTCTGTGCCCTGCAGAGGTAGGAGCTAGGGACCAGGGGCTCAGGGTGCCCCTGGCAACACAGCTCTAGGTGGGTGGGGCAGGCCCCCAAGGCACCACAGGATTTGGTCAGTGGCCCCCACCAAGTCAGAGCAGCATGCATTCCTTTATCAGCAGCCCACCCACACAAACTCGCAGAAACTCAACTGTAAAGCCCCAGCTGAATCACACAGGCGCACAGCTTGCGGCCCTACACTCCCAGGAAAACTCCCTGTCTCAGCCTGTCCCAATCAGGCGCTCAAAGATCATGCCAAGCAGCCCAACAGCCAATTGCCACCCAGACAACTCTGCACCCACAGTGTGGAAATCAGGGACATAAGGCGAGTTGCACACTTCCGTGTCTCAATAAGCAGTCTGTTGTATTTGGAGCGCACTTGCCCAGCATTTTCCTGGCTACGCAGCACAAACAGTATAGAGGGTGGGGATCCAAGGCCGCATGCGCATGCATGCTCGCACACAGCCACACACATGCAGTCCTGCGCCAATTCCAGCAGACCAATGCAGTCCCAGACCTGAGCCTCTGTGGGAGGGCCCAGCCCTGAAAAAATGGCAACCTCCTGTGCACAACTTGTGTGCAAGCTCCATACCAGGGGAACAATGGTCCCAAAAACCTCCAGCTCCCTCGCCAAAGGTACTCAGTTCAGTCCTTCCCGGAGGCTTCTGGGCCCCGCTCACAAAACCACTCCCTCCACCAGGAACCGGGTGAGTGCTCACCAGCAAACCAGTCGGTTTGCCGGCTCCACTGTTTCTCCAGTCGCCCTCAGCCTCACCAAGCTGAGCAAAGAGAGTCCTCATTATTTTCTACTTCCAGCTTTCGTAGATCTCCTCTTCCCGGCAATGTAACTTTGGGGTGGTGAGCGCGGTGTGGGGCTGGAGGGTCTCGCCCCCAACCGGAGAAGCCTCCCCACCACTGAGGTGTCTCTCATGGGGTTTGCCCTCTCTCGTCTCTGCCCCTCCTACCGGATTTGACGTGGCCTCCTCTTTAAGTCCTTGGTTTAGAGGTTCTGCTCATCTAGGGTCTAGGGAACTTCCGAGGTTGAATATCCTGTAAATTATTTGTGATTTTGGTATGATCCTGGGAGGTAGTCTGCACAGTGTCTGTCTATTCCGCCATCTTACCGGAAGTCCTGCCCACTTTTTAATTGGATTATTTGTCATTTTGTTGTTGAGTTGTGTGAGTTCCTTATATATTTTGGATATTAGTCCCTAACTGAAAGGCACTATCTGTAAATATCTTCTCCCATTCAGTTGGTTGTCTCTGTATTTTGTCGATGATTTCTTTGGCTCTGCAGAAGCTTTTTAGTGTGATATAACCCAATTCATTTATTTTCGCTTTCACTTCCCTTGCCTTTGAGGTCAAATTCATAAAATCCTATTGAACCCAAGGTCCATAAGTTTAGTACATATGCTTTCTTTTATGCAGTTTATTGTTTAAGGTCTTACGTTTAGGTCTTTGATCCATTTTGAGTTAATTTTGGTACATGGTGACAGATAGCAGTCTAGTTTCATACTTTTGTGTGTGGCTTTCCAACTTTCCCAGCATCATTTATTGAAGAGGCTGTCTTTTCTCCATTGTATGTTTTTGACTCCTTTGTAAAATTATCTGTCCATATTTATGTGGGTTTATTTCTGGGTTTTCAGTTCTATTCTATTGGTATGTGTGTGTGTTTTTCTGCCAATACCATGCTGTTTTCATTATTGTTGTTCTGTAGTACAAGCTGCAGTCAGGGAGTGTGACACCTCCAGCATTATTTTTTCTTAGGGTTGCTTTGGCTATTCGGGGTCTTTTGTGGTTCCATACAAATCTGATGATTTTTTATTCTATGTCTTTAAGAAGAATGTTGTTGGGATTTTGATGGGGATTGTATTAAATCTGTATATTGCTTTGGGTAATATGGCCATTTTAACTATGTTGGTTCTTCCAACCCATGAACATGGAATGTCTGTTTCTTTGTGTCTTTTTCAATTTATTTTAAAAATGTCTTATAGTTTTCAGTGTATAGGTCCTTCACATCCTTTGTTAAATTTATTCCTGGGTGTTCTTTCTGTTGCAATTGCAAAAGGAATTGTTTTATTTCTTTTTCTGAGATTTCATTGTTAGTATATAGGAATGCAGTGGATTTTTGTACGTTGATTTTGTATGCAGAAACTTTACTGCATTTGTTTATTGCTTCTAATAGCTTTTTGGTGGAATCTTTAGGGTTTTCAACAGAGGCTGCCAAAAAAATGTATACGCAGTTTAAGGAAGAAAAACAACTATTAAAATTGTAATACTCAATATATACCGATAACAAAAGATGACTACAAGTCACATTTGACTTCTGCAATTACAAGAGGTGCTCACAGTGGTTACCATGAGTGTCCAGATACTTTTGATTACGACGAACTACTGCTTGAGCAACATTGACCAACATATCCAGTAGTCTACGTTTTTTTTGGCAAGGCTGGTATATAAAGAATCCTGTCATCTGCAAAACGTGACAGTTTAAGTTTTTAATTCTGAATTCGAATGCATTATATTTCTTGCTTTTGCCTGAGTGCTCTGGCTAGGACTTCCAATACTATGTTGAAAAGCCAAGGTTATTGAGGACAGGCCTGTCATGTTCCTGAGCATAGAGCGAAGGGCTTCAGTTTTTCACCATTAATTTTGATATTAGCTGAGAGTTTGTCATATATGGCCTTTATTAATTTAAGGCAGTTTCCTTCTATATTTATTTTATTAAGTGTTTTAATCATGAATGGATGTTGTATCTTGTCAAATGCTTTTTCTGCATCTCTTGATATAATCATATGAGTTTTGTTTATGTGGTGTATCACATTGATCGATTTGCTTCTGTTGAGCCATCCTTATGTCCCTGGGATGAACCCCACTTGGTCGTGATGTATACTTTTTTTAATGCTCTGTTGTATTCGATTTGCTAGAATTCTGCTTAGGATTTTTGCATCTATATTCATCAGAGATAGTGGTCTGTAATTTTCTTTTTTGTGTTTTCTTCTTTTTTTAAAGATTTTATTGGGGAATCAGTGAAGGGGAACAGACAAGTTGCTGTCCTTTTGTTCTTTAGTCTAGTTGTGGAGGACGTCGCTTCACTGGCTCATGCTGGTATTGTGATCATTGCGCTCTTCCTTGCTGAGGCAGATCAGTCGCCAGCCATTGGAAGGCCGCTCATGCAGTTCACGCTGGCTGACCACCACTCACCATAGCTCACAGCAGCCCACTAGAGCTTCACTGAAGCCTATGCCGTCACCAGCGACTCACGTCAGCCCAGCTCCAGGTCAAGCTGTTGTTCACCATTTTAGCTGTAGAGGGCGCAGGTCACTGGCCCTCATGTGGGATTTGAACCTGAGGCCTTGATGCTCAGAGCTCGCGCTCCCAAGCCAACTCTTAACCAAGGAGCCACTCAGCCAGCCCTTTTTTGTGTTTTCTTTACCAGGTTTTGTATCAGCATTATGTTGGCTTCATAAAATGAGTTAGGAAGTATTGCCTCTTGCCTCTTCCTCAATATTTTGGAACTGTTTGAGGAAAGGTGTTAGATACTTTTTGAATGTTTGGTAGAACTCACTAGTGAAGCCATGTGGTCCTGGACTTTTGCTTTTGCAAAGGTTTTGGATGACTGAATCAATTTCCTTACTGTTGATAGGTCTATTTAGGTTTTCCAGTTCTTCGTGATTCAGCCTAAGAAGGCTACATGTTTTTAAGAACTTGTCGGTTTCTTCTTCTAGGTTATTGAATTTGATAGCATATTCTTCTATGAGCCTTTGTATTTCTGAGGTCTCTGTCATAACTTCTCTTTCATTTCTGATGTTGTTTATTTGTGTCTTTTCTCTTTTAATCTTAGTGAGTATAGCCAAGGGTTTGTCAGCTTTATTGATCTTTTCAAAGAACCAACTGTTTGTTTCATTAATTTTTCTATTCTCTTTGTTTTCTATTTTATTTAGTTCTCTGATTTTTATTATTTTCTTTCTTCTGCTGACTTTGGATTTCATTTGTTCTTCATTTTCTAGTTCTTTAAGGTGTAATGTTAGGTCGTTTATCTGGGATTTTTCTTCTTTCTTGTGATTGGCCTGTAATATAAATTTCCCTATAAATTATTAGTGCTTTGGCTGCATCCCAATAATTTCATAGGATGCATTTTCATTCTCATTTGTTCAAATGTATCTTTTGATCTGTCCCCTGATTTCTTCTTTGACCCAGTCATTCTTCAAAAGTACGTTGTTGGGCTGGCCGAGTGGCGTGATGGTTAAGAACTGGCTTGGGACGCCAGAGGGCCCTGGTTCAGATCCCACATATGAGGGCCAGTGACACTGCCCTCCACAGCCAAGATGCTGAACAACAGCTCATGAGGGCTGCCATGAGTCGCCGGCGACGGCGTAGGCTGCACTCCCTGTGGCAGTGGGTTGCCATGGGCTACCATATGTAGCCAGAAGCCAGCGTGAGTGGCCAGCAGCCAGCGTGAGTGGCCAGCAGCCAGCGTGAGTGGCCAGCAGCCAGCGTGAGCGGCCAGCAGCCGCAGTGAGTGGCCATCCAGAAGCCGGCGACTGATGTGCCTCGCCCGGGAAGAGCGCAATGATGGTGCCAACTTGGGCCAGTGAAGCAACGTCCTCCACAACTAGACTGAAGAACAAAAAGGAGAGCAACTTGTCTGTTCCCCTTCTCCCAATTCTCCAGCACTGTTCCCATCCCCCCAATTCCCCAATTAAAAATCTTTTTAAAAAAAGTACGTTGTTTAATCTCTACATATTTATGGTTTTTCCTGCTTTCTTTTTGCAGTTATATCCAATTTCAAAGCCTTGTGATCAGAGAATATGCTTGGTATGATTTCAATCTTCTTAAATTTGCTGAGGCTAGTTTTATGTCTCAATATATGTTCTATCCTTGAGAATGTTCCTTGTAAACTAGAAAATATTGTATAGTCTTGTGTCCAGGATGAAGTGCTCTATAAATGTCAATTATGTCCATTTCATCTAAAGTGTCATTTAGGGCTGATATTTCCTTACTTATTTTCTGTTTGGATGTTCTATCCATTGCTGTCAATGATGTATTTAAGTTCTCTACTATAATAGTGTTTTGGTCCATTTCTCCATTTAGTTCTCTTAGTAGTTGCTTTGTATATTTTGGTATCCCTAACTGATACCAAATATTGTATAAATATTGATGACTTTTATGTCTTCTTCTTGTATATTCCCCTTTATCATTATGAACTGCCTATCTTTGTCTCTTGTTACCTTTTTTGTTCTGATGTCTGTTTCATCTGATGTCAGTACAGCTACGCCGCTGTTTTCTGTATACGATTTGCATTTAGTATTGATTTCCACCCTTTCATTTTGAGTCTGTATTTCTCCGTGTAGCTGAGATGTGTCTCTTGGAGGCAACATGTGGTTGGGTTTAATTTTTTTATCCAATCTGCTACTCTGTGGCTTTTTATTGGCGATTCAGTCTGTTTACATTTACTCTGATTGCTTCTATATGAAGATTTCCTATCATTATATCTTTTTTTTTTATAATTCCGTGTCTCCATTGTTTCTTTGCCATTTTGTTGCTGTCTGTTATTTTAGTGTGGTGGTAGTCTATGATTTTTGCTCTGTTTCTTTTTGTTATGTTTATATATATATATATATATATATATATATATATATATATATATATATATATA
>NW_017731980.1:622180-657739 GCF_001890085.2 Hipposideros armiger
TTTTTATATATATATATATATATATATATATATATATATATATATATATATATATATAAATCAGTTCTGGATTTTTTTATTGGTTACCATTAAATTTATGGAAATGAAAGTTTTATATATACACTAGTCATTTTTCTTCAGCATGCTTCTTATCTCAATTCTTCTTAGCAGATTCAGACCTTTATTCTCTCCCCTTTTATGTTTTTGTTGTCGCAAGTTATCCCTACTTATGCTGTGAGTTGAATTATGAGTTGCAATAGCAAATTGTCTTTTCCATCTCTTTTTCCTTTGTCTTTAAATGTTTTTATCTTCTTTATCCTTTATATTATGTTTAAGTGTATAGTGCCCTATTTTGTGTTGGGGTTGCCATTTCTTGCTCCTGCAGTCTGTTCTGTATTTTTCTTTTTTCCTTTTTTTTTTTTAGCTGAGCCATCCTGCCACTTGTTGGCAGCTCAGCGGCTGCTCAGCTCAGGCCAGGACTCCAACCGCTGTTGCTCAGAGCTCGCACTCTTGAGTGAGCTCTTAACCAACTGAGCCACTTGGCCGGTCCTCCTGCTGTCTGTTCATAATGTTACTCATGGTTTTCTATTCTTTTGTTTTTTTGTGTCATGTCGAATAGCCTCCTTCAGTATTTTTTGTAGTGAAGGTTGAATGTTATAAAATTCCCTCAGCCTCTGTATACCTGTAAAGGTCTTTATTTCTCCTTCGTTTCTAAAGTATATCTTTTCTGGATATATTATTCTTGGCCCATAATTTATCTCTTTCAATAGTTTGAATATTTGATTTCACTCCCTCCTGGCTTGTAGAGTTTCTGCTGTCAAATCTGATGATAATCTAATGGGCTTTTGTTTGTAGATTACTTTCTTGTTTTCCTTGGCTGCCTTGAGGATTCTTTCTTTGTAGTTAATTTTTGACAACTTCAGTGCAGTGTGCCTTGGAGAAGACGTATTCAGATTGAGGTAATTAGTTGTTTATTTCCTTTTTGGATTTGAGGATCCAGTTCTTTCCACACGTTTGGGAAGTTCTCATTGACTGTTCGGGTGAAGATACTCTCTGTTCTCTTCTCCCTTTCTTCTCCCTCCTGTATGTTCATTATTCTTATGTTGCTCTTTCTGTTGGAGTCAGAAAGATCTTGTAGAGCTCTACATTTCTTTTAACTCTCAAGTCTCTCTCTTCTTCCATCTGTGTCATTTCCAGGTTTCTATCTTCGATATCACTAATTCTTTCTTCCACCTGATAAGCTGTATTACCTAAGCTGGCTACTTCATTCTTCATTTCATTTATTGAGTTCTTCATCTCAAGAATTTCTGTTTCTTTTAAAGTTTCAATCACTTTGTTAAAATACTCATTTTGTTGTTTTATTGTGTTTATGATTTCATTAAACTGCCTATCTCTGTTTTCTTTCATCTCACTGAGTGTTTTCAGAACAGCAATCTGGAATTCTCTGTCATTGAAGTCACATATTACCATATCTTTAATTTTGTTTTCTGGAGAGTTTTCATTTACTTTCTGAGCTTCTTTGTTATGTTGGTTATTCGTGACAATTAATGATTATTATTTTTCTTCTTGGACATCTACATGAGTGGTGTCTGCAGAAGTTTGATATGAAGAGCTCTTTCTTTTGTTTTCCAGTAAGCATTGCTGGAATGTTTTATTTTCTCTTCCACTGTGCCAGCTTCTCTCATCTTGGTGGGTTTCCTGAAGTGGGCTTCTCCTCTGTTTGCTGGTTGTATGGGTCTCAGTACTGCCTCTGTTGGGGGATGTAGAGGGTGATAGAGTCTGAGCTTCTGAAATCCCAGTGCTTCCCATGCAGCCCAATGCTGAGCCTGTGTGTCTCAGCAGCTCTTGTTGCCCCAGAGCAATATGCTCAAAAAGTTGGGGGCAGATTGAGCTGTGAGAGGCAACTGGTGCATTTGTGGTTCTGAGCAATAGCAACTACCAGCCCACAGCTGACTCACTCCTACCGCTCTTTGCCTAGTGCCAGAATTATTCAGTCGCACTGTGTGTCTGCTGCTATGGAGGCTGTCACTCCAGTTCCTAGGGCTGTACATATTCTGTTCTTTAATCTGATATTGCTACCGTTTCTTCTGGAGCCTCCTTCTAACATTGGGAGAGTGGCAGTGGGGCGAGCTCTGGGGGGGAAAGTGTGCGGGGTGAGGTAGCCAGGCTCCGTGTCTTTGTTTTCTCTTTTCTGCCTGTCAGTAGGGCTTAAACCACCATTCTCACCCAAGCTCTCTGCCCCAAACACTGGGTTCAGCCATATTATATGCTGATTCCTCAGGCAGAACTGTGGGCCACAGGGAGTGCACCTGCAGCCTGAAGTCTTCTCTCTCCTGAGACTACAGTGAGTTCTGGACTGTGGCATGTGGCCCATGTCTCTGCACTGTCCCCTTCCCACCTTCCCTGCTCACCCAATTTGCCCACCTTCAGATGATTCAATATGCTGATCTCTCAGACGTGCTTGTGTGTTGCTTAAGTTATCCTTTGTTGAATTATAGCTGTTCAATTTGCTGTAACTTATAGGGGAGATTTCACAAAGCACTCTTCACACTGCTATTTCTGTGACATAATCTCAATGTTGGCTTTTCTGATGGCCCATTCTTTTTTTTTTTAATTAGAGAATTGGGGGAGTGGAACAGTGTTGGAGAGAGACCAGCCAAGTTGTTGTTCTTCAATCTTAGTTGTGGAGGGCGCCTGTCACCTTCTGGCTGCCTATCAGCAGCTCGTGGCCTCTAAGCTCAAGGTGCTGTGTTACAATCTTAGTTGCAGGTGGGCATAGCCACCATCCCATGCGGGAGTTGAACCAGCAGCTTTGTTGTTGAGAGCGCATGCTCTATCCACTGAGCCATCCGGGTGGCAGCTCAGCTCAAGTTGCCGAGTTTCGTCTTAGTTGCGGGCAGGCATAGCCCACCATCGAACAGGCAGTCTTGTTAGGAGCACATGCTCTCACCAGCTGACCCATCCTGCCACCTGTTGGCAACTCAAGCGGCAGCTCAGCTCGGGCATAGCATCACTGGCTCATGTGGGAATCGAACCTGCAGCCCTGTTGCTCAGAGCTCCTGCTCTTAAGCTAACTCTTAGCCAACTGAGCCATTCGGCCAACCCCCTGATGGACCATTCTTGGACTTTCTTTTTAACTCAGTTATTGCGATGTTAGGTGAAATCTTCAATTTCTATGATTTTATAGTACTAACCATATTCCTACAACTTAAAATTTTATATATTCATCCCAAATATTACTTCTGATATCCAGCATCATCTGACTGACAATTTCACCACCATTTCATTGCATCTTTTTCAGATCTCTCAGTTTTTACAAATATAAAATTGAACCCCTTTTTTATAACCTCTGCTTCAAAAAACAAAACAAAACCCCCAGCAGCAACAATCACAACAAAAATTCTGTTCCACCTCCTGCTCTTCTGTTAAATAGCACGTTTTAGGGGCATAGGCTAGAATCCTGGGTGCCATCCTTTATTTTTACCCCTTATTTATACACATATATAATCACTTTCTCAATTCCTGTA
Organism: Hipposideros armiger; assembly: GCF_001890085.2. Classification (NCBI taxonomy): domain Eukaryota; kingdom Metazoa; phylum Chordata; class Mammalia; order Chiroptera; family Hipposideridae; genus Hipposideros; species Hipposideros armiger. Next base: position 625,708 of record NW_017731980.1, read on the forward strand.
AATACCAATATCAAAATATATTTCAAATTCTTATTACTGTTCGTTTTTAAAAAGATTTTTATCAAAAATATAGATAACATACAACATATCAGTTTCAGTTGTACAACATAGTTATTCAACATTTATATACCTTTAAAGAAATGATCACTATGATAAGTCCAGTAACCATCTGGCACCATACCATGCTATCACAATGTTATTGACTATGTTTCCCATTCTGTACATTATATCCCCATGACTTGTTTTATACCTGGACATTTGGACCTCTTATTGCCCTTCACCTTTCCCCACCTTTGTTAATTTTTCTATTACAGTCAACATTTGATATTATTTTATATTAATTTTAGATGTCCAGCCTGGTGAACCTCTGACTAGTCTAGTACCCAACTGTCACTATACCTAGTTACTTTCATATTATTAACTATGTTCCCTGTGCTTTACTTTACACCCCCATGATAATTTTGTAACTAAGAAATTTGCATTTCTTAATCCCTTAACCTTTTTCACCCTGCCCCCCAAACTCCTTCACATCTATCACCCCCATAAATCTAGTACCCATCTGACATCATACATAGTTATTACAATATTATTGACTAAATTCCTTATGCTATACCTTATATCCCTATGACTAATTTGTAACAACCAACTTGTACTTCTTAATTCCTTCCCCCTTTTCACCCACCTTCTCAAACCCCTTCCTGTCTGGCAGCCATCAAAACATTCTCTGGATCTATGAGTATGTTTCTGTTTTGTTTGTTTGTTTCTTCTTTGGATTCCACATATAAGCATTGCATCTATATTTCACTGTCTGACATACTCCATTCAGCACAATACCCTTCAGGTCCATCTATGCTGGTGCATATGGCAAGAACACATTATCTTCCATAACTGAGCAATATTCCATTGTATATATATTTACCACTTGCTCTTTATCTACTCATCCATCGTTGGACACCCAGGCTGCCTCCACATCTTGGTAATTGCATACAATGCTGCATTGAACATATGGATGCACATGTCCCCTCAAAGTACCACTTTGGGTTTCTTCAGATAAATACCCTGAAGTGGGGTTACTGGGTCCTTCTTTGTCTCTGTTATAGCCTCTGTTTTAGTCTATTTTGACTGATATATGTATTGCTACTGCAGCTTTTTTGTTTTTCATTTCTGTTTTCATGAAATAACTTTTCCATCCCTTTACTTTCAGTCTCTGTGTGTCTTTCAGTCTGAAGCAAGTGTTTTTTAGGCAGCAAATGTAAGGGTTTTGTTTTCTTATCCATTTAGGCACCCTATGTTTTTTTATTGGAGCATTTAATCCATTTACAGTGAACATAATTGTCGATAGATATGTAGGCATTGCTGCTTTATTATTTATATTTTTAAATTTTTCTTATTTTTGATATTTAAAAAGTTCCTCTACCACCATTCCTTCTAATATTGGTTCGGTGGTGATGAACTCCTTTAGGTTTTTCTTGTCTGAAAAGCTCTTCAATTTTAAATGATAGCCTTGCTGGGTAGAGTACTCTTGGTTTCAGGTCCTTGTTTTTTATCACTTTGAATATTTCATCCGGGTCCCTTCTGGCGTGCAAATTTTTGGACATGACCAAACCCCACAGCCAGTCATCCTGAGGGTAAATCCCACCCACTGACGTGCCAATAGCAATCAATCAAGACTCAGCTGACAATCTTATGAGAGTTCCCTCGTAGGTAACTAACTGCCTTTCTCTTGCTGCTTTAGGATTCTCTCTTTGTCTTTAACCTTTGCCATTTTAATTGTAATGTGTCTTGATATGGACCTCTTTGGTTCCTTTTTGTTTGGCATTCTCTGTGCTTCATGAGGTTTTATGTCTATTTCTTTCTCCAAGTTAGGATACTTTTCCATCATTATGTCCTCAAATATGTTTTCAATTTTTTGCTCACGCTCTTCTCCTTCTGGTACTCCTGTGATGCAAATGTTGTTATGCTTGATGTTGCCCCAGAGGTCTCTTAAACTATCCTCATTTTTTAATTGTCTTTTCCTTTTGCTGTTCAAATTGGGTGTTTCCTGCTACCTTGTCTTCCAAATTGCTGATGTGATCCTCTGCTTCATCTCATCTGCTGCTGATTCCTTCTAGCACATTCTTCATTTCAGTTATTGTATTCTTTATTTCTGACTTTTCAAAAATGGTTTATATATCCTCTTTTATGCTTGCTATCTCTTTGTTGAAGTTCTAAGTTCCTTGAACATCCTTATAACCAGTGTTGTGAACTCTGCATCTGCTAAGTTGCTTGCCTCCATTTTGTTTAGTTCTTTTTCTGTAGTTTTCTCATGTTCTTTCATTTGGGATGTATTTCCTCACTTTGGGATGTATTTCCTCACTTTGGGATGAGTTTCCTCACTTTGGCTGCCTCTCTCTTTGTTTCTATGTATTAGATAGATCTGCTATGTCTCCTACTCTTGCTGGGTGGCCTTATGTAGTAGGTCCCCTGTGAGGCTCAGGGGCACAGTCTCCCTCGTCACCGGTTCTGGGTGCTCCAGGAGTGTTCCTTGTGTGGGTTGTGTGTGCGTTCTTTTTATAGTTGAGTCTTGATTGATTGCTATTGGCACGTCAGTGGGTGGGATTGACCCTCAGGATGACTGGCTGTGGGGTTCGGTCATGTCCACAGCTTTCAGTGTGCTGTGCGGGTGGCTTACCCCACTGAGTGGGATTAGCCCCAGCTGGCTCTGGTGCCTGTTGAGACTGCCCTTCAGGCGTGTCACTTGTGGGACTAATTAGATGGTCCTGTGCTGTGATCTGAGGTCAACCTCCAACTGTGTTGATTCTGGGGCTTCAGTGCAGCCTAAGCTCAGCCACTGCCTATGACTGGCTGGCAACTGTGTGGTAGGAGCTACAAAGCGATACATGGTTGATCACTGCCTGTGTTGGATCTGGAGGTGCATGGGAGAGGCCACACTGTCAACTGAGATTGGCTCCCACCAGTTCTGGGTCTGGGGTAGCTCCATAAAAAGTCAGGACATTTTGAGGCCTGCTACTAGCTACTGGATCCTATAAGGTTCTGCTGCTGATGAAGCCTTTTGGGGTAAGCAGTTGGGTATGGCAGGTCTCAGTGAGTCACCAGAGTGCAGCAAGTGGACCTCACCAGACCAATTTAGGTTAAGAATTGACCATGGGCATAGGGGAGGGGCTCAATACAGAAAAGATGGCACCTGCCTGGCGGCTGCATAGGAGAAGGACCTCACACAGGGAAAATGGCAACTATCTCTCCAGTCCTCACCACAAAGCCAGACAACTCAGTCTTCCCCTGTATGTCTCTGTCACTCCCGAGTCATTATCCCTGTGTTGGAGCTCAGGGTGAGTGCCTGCAATTGAGTAAGTCTGTGTGAAACCCTTTTAAGAGGATGTCTGGGTTAACCGCAACCTTCCCTTTTACCCAGAGGGTCGGAATCCCCACTGTTTTTCACAGCCAGATATTGTGGGGGCTTCTTTTCCTAGCATCAGTACTCTGGGCTGGGGAGCCTGGTATTAGACTGGGGTCCCTCACTTTTCTGGGGGTAACCTCCATGGCCAAGACATCCCTCCCAATTTTCAACAACCACATGGAGGTTTGAGGCCAGTCCATTTTGTGTCTCTGCCCCTCCTACCAGTCTCCGTGTAGCTTCTTCTTTATATCTTTAGTTATAAACCTTCTGTTCAACTATACTTCAGATGGTTCTCTGGGTTGATTGTTCTATAATTTGGTTGTAATTTTGATGTGTTCACAGTATGTGGGAAGCACAGTGTTTATGTACTCCGCCATCTTGGATTTCCCCATATTGGCCTTTTATCCCTATTCTTGCTGTCTTAATTCAAGCTACCATCATCTATCTCAAGAACCATTGTGATAGTTATGGCTACTTAATACTAGATATTATACAGAATAACAAACTGGACATAATTTTTTTTTTTAGCTGAGCCATCCTGCTACCTGTTGGCAGCTCAGCGGCTGCTCAGCTTGGGCTGGACTCGAACTGCTGTTGCTCAGAGCTCAAACTCTTGAGCGAGCTCTTAACCAACTGAGCCTCTCAGCCGGCCTGGACATAATTTTTTTTTAGGATTGCAAATTCACTGTAAGCAGTAATTTTTAACTCACAGGATTCTGAATTTACAAGACTAAGAGTCAAAACCCCAAATGTAAAAGAAACATCCTAAGCTAAAAAAAAAAAAGAATGACTTAATTTCCCCCCCTTAATACAACTGCATGATGCTTGGGTATTTAGAGGAGGTAAGAAAGGATATTGAGAAACTTCTATTACAAATTCAGATTTTGGTTTCTTATAATTCTGTCTATCATTTTATTTAGTTATTCAGAATCTTATGGTATAAGGAAGAAGAATCCAAATTAATTTTCATATTATATAATCATAACTAATATTTTCTTTTGCCATTTATAAAATTTTACATTATATGAGTGTGTATTTGTGTATGTGTATACATATATATAAAACATATTTTAATACTTATATATTAATGTTCTAAGTAAGGAATTTACTATATAGCTAAGTAAATGGGACTCATCCCTCAGAGTGAGGAAGTTGAGCATTTGTAGGAGACTGTTCTTATTAGGACATACCAGATACTATATGAGGTACTGTGGGCTAAGCTATACCCTAGATGTTCTTGCTAACAGATGTAAGTAATAATCTTGTGTTTTTAACCAAATAAGTATTGTATAATGAACTATTGTCAGCCTAAGTACATTACTATGATAATGTAGCTACTAGTTTGATAATCCTTTAGGCAGTGGTTCTCAACAGAGACAGGGGAATTTCCATTCCAGGGGACATATTTTGGCTACCATCACTAGAGGATGTTACTGGAATCTAGTAGCTTGATGCCAGGGATGCTGCCAAATATTCTACAATGCCCAGGAGAGCCCCATACAGCAAATAGTAATATAGCCCAAAAAGTCAATAGTGTTTTGGTTGAGAAACTCTTTTAAGGTTTTTTTTTTCAAGCTGCCACATGATATGTGCTAAATATTTTTCAAAATTTCATTTAACAAATAAACCTTTAATAGAGGTGTAATGGTTATAATGATTTTTGTGAAAAATTCAGTGAATGGAAGTATATTTGTGTGTACTTGGAACATTTTTTGAGAGGAAGGAATCAAGGATGAATGCCAAGTTTCTGACTTGAGCAACTCACCAGGAGGATGTTGGTGACATTATCTGAGATGAGAGAAACAGATGTGTGGAATATAATCTTCAGTTCAGATTTTACACTTGTAGACTTTGAAGTGCCTGAGAGATATCAAGAAGAAGTCCTGATGATCAGAACTTAGGTGTTCAGACATATCTTTAAATAGAAATTTGTCAGTGTAGGAATATAAATTACCCCTGGGATTGGATGAAATCACCCAGCAGAGTATCTTAAGAAGGAAAGAGTACCGCATATCATAGCCCTTAGGAACACCAACATTCTTAATATGGGTAGAGGAGAATATAGCAAAAGAGTAAGAAGTAGCCAGAGAGATAATAGGAAGTGATCCAGAAGTGTAAACAGAAGAGAAGTGTTTCCAGGTGGATGCGTGGTTATTGATATGGAGGCCGTTGCTGACTTTGGTGGATATGAGAGTGACTGGAAACCTAACTGCAATGGGTTGAGAATTCCATGGTAAGTAAGAAATTTGGTTGTGTTGTAGATTTATGTAAATTTGGCTGTGAATGAGGAAGAGGTACATGGAGGAGAATATGAGATCAGGACAGGTTTTTTTAAAAAATATTTTTAAAGATCAGCGATAATTCCTTATTGGTATTTGAAAAGATAAAATTTAAAGATATTAAAGTATAACAAGTACAATGTGTTAGTAAGCAGATTTTCCATGATTGTATTTATCTATATATTTTTTACCTTCAAGGTCATGGTGAATAATATTTTAAATAGTTGCTTGGATTCTAAGTGATGCAGCGAGTATGAAAATAGTTCTGTTTATTATGATAGATATAAGTGTATGTTGAACACTCAAACATTACATTTGTTTTTCAGATCTTTCAAGAAATCGTTTTACAGAAATTCCTTCTGATGTCTGGTTATTTGCACCTCTTGAAACATTGAATTTATATCATAACTGCATCAAAACCATTCCCGAAGCCATTAAAAACCTGCAGATGTTAACATACCTTAACATTAGGTAAGGAGGAATTTTGGGGGGTAAAAATTTTTATTATAGTTCTAATCTGTTTTAGTAGGAAAGGAATGTGTTTGATTTGGCTATGTCACCTATATTTATCTTAATAGTATCTTTTGTGTAGTTTTTATATGTCCATACTATTTTATAGGCCTTTGGTCTTGTTCTTGAGAGCAGTGCTTCTCAAACTAATGTGCACAGGAATCATCTGGGGATTAAAATGCAGAATCTCAATCCATAGGTCTGCAGTGCGGCCTGCATTTCTAACAAGCCCCCTGGTAATGCCCATGCCTGCTTGTCCTTAAATCATTTTGAATAGCAAGGCTTCACATCAGAAATATTTTACTGAAATCATAGTACCACAATACAGATTTATTTATGTTCATCTTCAGTTAAAGTGAAACATTAAAAAGAAACAGCTCTTGAGTTATATTTTCACACTCTTGTGACTTTTTGTTGCTACCCCAAGGATGGATGGATTGGATAGATTGGGGTGGGAGTGTTGGAACATTAGGAAGTGGATGACAGTTGATGGTAATACTAAATAAGTGCTTACTATATGCCAGGCAGTGTTACAGATACTTTACATATATTACCTCATCTTCACAACAGCCTTCTGAGATATGTACTTTTATTATCCCTGCATTACAAATGAGGAAACTGAAGCACAGAAACGTTAACTATTTGCTGAAAATCATATATATATATATATATAGAGAGAGAGCCAAGATGATAATCAAAGCAGTATGGCTGCAAAAGTTACCTGTTTAAATTCCCATATAGTAAAGGAGTGAATATAAATAATATACGTAAGTAATAATTCTCCTTGCTTTCTGTGATATATTAATTCTTATGTATGTCTTCCCCAGTGGTGCCACCTGGCAGTACATCCTATTTTAACTGAAACCATTTTACACCTTAAAATATGTGAGAGGAATTTCCTTCATTAGATGGCAGTCATTTGGGTTTCTCCTTTCTCTAATTGCTTACATATCTCCTTGGCCTGGCTTGGGAGAGATTTGAGGAAAGTGAGGTATTTTTAAGTTTGTTTCATTTTGTTCTTTTATGGAAAAAAGTGATTTGTCCAAAATTGAATTATATTTGTATATTAACATGTATGGAATATCTTAAAATACAGGCATACCTCAACGCTATTGTGGGTTCAGTTCCAGATCACTAATAAAGCGGGTATCACAATTAATCGAGTTGTAATCTTTTTGCTGGTGTAAGGTCTTGCCTTCAGTATATAAAAAATGTAATACCTGTGAAGTGCAATAATGTGAAGCACAATAAAATGAGGTATGCCTTTTATTAAAACTTTCTGATTCTTTCCTGTTTTTATCTCCAAAAGTTAACTTCTGATTTTTGTTTACAGTCACAACAATTTTTGAAAAAACTATATTGAAATAAGACTTGTTCTAGTGACTGACTTCCTTTGACTATCTCTAAAACATGTGGCAAAATATGTAAGGATTAATAACTTACTAGCTATGTATAAAAAATCAAATTCTGGAGAAAGCTGACTGTACTCATTCAATGAACCTACTTCTTAAGGGAAGAAAATAAGCCGATTTTTAATTTTTTTTGGTCTGAGGGAGATTAGAATGTGTTTGTATGTGCCATTATTTCCCCCATTTATTTTATTTTTTTATTTTGGTTAAATATCTTGAGGAACTTGTAAGATGATTTTTCAGGACTCGCCAGGGTTCTTGGTCTAGGAACATTGTCTTATTTTTCTCAAAGTCTGTGCCAGATCTAAAGCCAGTCTAGTGTTTCTGGATGTCCTTTGCAGGCATAAAATGGGGTGAAATGTCTTGAAATCTCCCTTGGGGTAACACTGGGGCTTTGCTGTGCCTGTTTTACAAAATGATAGGTACACACAGGTCTATAAATATCACTTTTGAAAAACAAGAAAAATAATAGCTCATTGCTGATGGACACTTGATATAGTATGTAAATGTAATGGTAGACTTTATTTATTTTGGTTTTAGGATTATCTTAGTCCATTTGGGCTGCTATAACACAATACCGTCCGTAGACTGAGTGGCTTATAATCAACAGAAATTTATTTCTCACAGTTCTGGAGGCTGAGAAGTCCAAGATCAAGACCCTGGCAAATTTAGTGTCTGGTGAGGACCCACTTCCTGATTCATAAATGGCTGTCTTTTAGCTGTGTCCTCACATGGCAGAAGGGGCAAGGGAGCTCTCTGGGGCCTCTTTTATAAGGGACTAATCCCATTCATGAGGGCTCTGCCCTGATGATCTAATCATCTCTCAGGGGTCCTACCTGATATCATCACCTTAGGGATTAAGTTTCAACATTGTAATTGTTGTGGAGGACACAAACATTTGTCTATAGCATCAGTCTGTATTGGCATATAAATTTGACCACAGTTGTTTAAGAGTAAGGGACCCAGAGCCAAATTGCGTGGTTTTGAATGCTGATTCCCTCACTTAACAGCTGTGTGACTTTGAGCAGTTTACTTAATATCTTTTTTACTGTTTCTTCATCTGTGAAATGGGCATCAAGATAGTATCTATCTTCTTAGAGTAGGTTGTTGTGAATGTTAGTTAAGTTAATTCATGTTAGGTGCTCTGAACATGCCTGGCACATAGTAAGCACTTAAGAAATGTTAATTGTTGTTGTATTTACATGTATCTACAGAGATAGGACTGTTGTATCAACTTTGAGCTGAGATAAAGCTGCTAGTAGGCTGTTCTACCAGAAACCTGTAACAAAAGGGAATGCATTAGGGTTATTACATGCTTTTAAAGATATGATCCTATTCATTCTTTCATAAATTTGAACATAGTGCATGCGAATTTATCCTTAGAGCCTTTCCCGAGTTAGAGGCATGGAGCTATTGACTATAGTGAAATTAGAGCAGAGAGCCAGGTTCTGGCATTCTCTAGCTCAGAAGAATGATTCTGGGTTTTGAGAACTGGTGGTGTGTAGAACAATATCATAGGTAACAGTACAGGCTTTGTAGTTTGCTGTGCCTGGGCTGGTCACTTAACCAGTTGTTTTCTTATTTGTATAATGGAGCTAATAACACTACCTATCTTGTGGGGTTAATATGAGGATGAAATGAGATAGTATTTGTAAAGAATTTAGCTTGATCGCTTCTCGGCTTTTTGGCTAAGATCCAGTGAAGGTTTTATCTTGATACAAAGTAAGCACTTGTTAAATGATAGCTATTATTTAGTCAAAGTTTTCTTTTTAATTTTGAGGTGATTTGTTCTTTTTCAGCATAAAATGTCAGGTTTCAGACATATTTCTCATAATGAGACTTTCTTATTCTTTTCAGTCGAAATCTTTTATCAACATTGCCAAAATACTTATTTGAGCTTCCCCTTAAAGTTTTGGTCATCAGTAATAATAAACTGGTATCCATTCCAGAAGAAATTGGGAAGTTAAAAGATTTAATGGAATTGGTGAGTAAAATAGTTGTATTGATTGTATATAATATGCATAATATGTTTTTATATTTTGGAAGATTACCCATTTTTTATGTAATTTCACTATAATTTTTTTAAAAGAATAAGTTGATATATGCCTAAGTTCACTTTAGGAAAATTTTGAGATACCATTGCTTATGTCTGATTTTAACTCACAGCCACAATAAAGGCCTGGCTGTTCCTTAGTCCTAGTGATGTCAGGCTTGCTTACAAGTCTTAAGAAATGCTTTTCAAACAAATAAGCATTTGTGTATCCATTTTATGGAAAGTGAAGGTCCTACTAGGAAAATGTAAGTTTCTTTTAAAGGTTTTACAGGGCTACTATGAAAGCCTCAGAGACAGGGAATAAAAGAAGAAGAGTACAATGACTGCAAACAATAGAATGCACAAAGTAACCCTTCCTCTCCTGTATACTCAATGTGATTTTATAACACTTTTGGGACCAAGAGAAATGGAAAGAGGCCATTACATACAATTGATTGTAGGACTATAGGAATAATTTAAAGTAATTACTTTGAACATAGCATTTTAAGCATTGAAGGACACTGAATTCTGAGAGAAACATAATCAGATCCTCAAAGCATTGAGCTATTTTTACATCTTTCAGTTACTTCCACGTCACACAATATATCATGGTGTTTGTTTTTATTTTGTTTTATCTTAAGTGATGTTTTCCTAATGCACAGATATTTAAAAGTATTCTTACATACTTTGCTATATGTAGAGGACCAAAACTTTTCTTGAGGAGAAATTTATCTACAATTTTATATTGGGGAGTTAATATGCAAATAGAATTTAATGAACAGAAATTTTAAGAATGTCTTTATTTTATTCATTAAAGAATACCTACATGTGGAATTATCACACAAGGAAACCTCCTTGAACTTAGTCTTGTTATGTTTTAGAACCATAGAATTTTAAGGTTGTAAGTTATCAGATAGAAGCACTTCTAAATCATGAGCCCCTGACACACTTAGCTGTATATTTTCTATGGTGGTTAAATCTTTTAATGTGTGTGTCTGAAGTAGCTCTAATTCTCTTTTGCAAAACTCCTATTTGTTATCCTTTTTATTTTGAACTAAAATACATGCCTCTATCACTTTTATCCAGTGGCCCTGGGACTACCATGTGAAAAAGTATAGATAATGAAAACTTCCTTTCAGATGTTTTCATCTATCGTGTGTCTACTCTCCATTTTACGAAACTCTAAGACATGTTTTTCTGTAGCTTTAACATATTTATTACTTTTATTCCTTTCTATGTTTTCTACTCTTTATTACTTTCTATTTTTAGCAATTTCTGTCCTGAAAATGTTCTCGTTTATTAAGGTCTCTTTTAATGTTACACTCACCAATGAACAGAAGATATTTTTTATGTATTTTCTTTTTTTTAGTTTATTTTATTTTTATTATCATTATTAGTTTCAGGTGTACAAAACAATGCAATAGTTATCCTTTTTATCCCTCACAAAGTGACAACTCCCCTCCCCCCATCCACTGCCCTCCCGCCCCCGATGTCATACATATCTATTACAATTTCGTTGACTCCATTCCCACACTATACTCCACATCCCATGACTATGTATGTATTAAATTATAGTTGACATATAATATTATTCAAGTGAAGCTTCAGATGTATACTGCAGTGGTCAGGCCTCTACACCATCCATGAAGTGGTCTCCCTAACACGACATGAGACCATCTGGCCCCCTAAAAAATATTTATAACATTATTGATTATATTCCCCAAACTGTCTTTTCTATCCCTGAGGCAATCTTGTAGTTACCAATTGGTGTTGTCTCATCCCTTCCTATTCTCCCTCATCCCCACCCCCATCCCATCTAGCAATCATCAGTTTTTCCTCTGTGTCTCTGAGACTATTTCTGTTTACATTACTTGTTTACTCAGTTCTTTAGATTCCATATATAAGTGAGATCATATGGTATTTGTCTTTCTATGACTGGCTTATTTCACTTAGCATAATGGTCTCTAGGTCCATCCATATCATTGCAAATGGTACGATTTCCTTCTTTATAGCTGAGTAATACTCCATTGTGTAAATGTACCATAGTTTCTTAATCCAGTCATCTACCGATGGGCATTTCGGCTATTTCCAAGTCTTGGCTATTGTAAATAGTGCTACAATGTACATAAGGTGCATATATTTTTTCAAATTAGTGTCTTGGGTTTCTCTGGATAGATACCTAAGAGTGGAATTGCTGGGTCATATGGTAGTTCCATTTCCAGTTTGTTGAGATACCTCCATACTGATTTCCATAGTGGCTGCACCAGTCTGCAGTCCCACCAACAGTGCACCAGGGAATGAACACAAGATTTTAGATGTGATCTAACAAATTTATAATGAAAGAGCCTTTACTTTCTATTACCTGGTCACTTAACATTTTTAAAGAATTTATATCTGTTATACTTTTAAATTCTATGACTTTGTAATTTCTTTTTCTTCTTTTTTTTCATTCAGTTTTTGGACCTATGTTCTAAATTATATTGCATGAGATAGTTTTTGGATAAGTGAAGTTTCAAAAATATTTAGGAGTTTTAGATTTATTCTAGTATTTTTATTTAAATAGAATATTTTTAAAATATTAAATACCATTATTTTACTAGGCAGTATAAAATTATTGTGTGTTAAACTCTTGAAATCAGTAATAGTGGATACATAGCATTAGGATGGCTAATTACCAATTGGAAATCACATAGTGAATTTGTGATGTTATTTGTCATTGGAATATTTTCCTATGACACTGTTCTACAAGAATGTGGTAACCAACTGCAGTGAAATTCTGTCATTAGAAGCCTAGTAAATACTCTCAGAACTCCAATCCCCAATAGAGTGCTTTGTAGAGTACCCTTTTGTTGAGTGGGTCAGTTTCCTGTGCCTAGGTTTTTTCTTCTTGAAAATAGCAGCTATTTATCAAATTGCTATGGGTTTTCTATATGGAAATCTTCAGTATTAGATGCATTTGGGAAAAAGCAATAAAGTATTTAAAGGGCATTTTCTCAAAATGTTATTATCTGTCTTTTGGATAATAGTCTATTGTCAACATAGTAGCTAACTTGCTCCTGTGAAAGCGTAAGTCAGGTCATGCCATACCTCTGTTTAAAAGTTTCTGGTTCCTGCCCACATCTCTCTGAGTAAAAGCCAATCATACCCCTCCCCATCTTAGTCTTCCCATTGCTTGCTACCCTCTAGTTACGCTGGATTCCTTGCTGTTCTTAATACATGTCAGGCATGCTTTACCTAAGAGCTTTACATTTATTGTTCCTTCTGTCTGGAATATTCCTTTCTATATATTGGCATGGCTTACACTCTGAGCTCTGACAACACTACTCAAATAACAACTTCTCCATGAGACAACCTAAATTGCTAACATTCCTCTCCAATACTACTAGTAGCACTGCCATTTTCCTTTATTCTGTGTTGTGTGTATGTGTGTGTTTTAATAGCACATAACACCGTCTAACATGTTATATAATCTACCCCCCCCTTGCTAGAATGTAAGCTCCATAGAAAGCTGTGAGAGCAGGGATTTTTGTTTTATTCCTTAATGTGTCCTGTGGGGGAGGGAGAAACTTTCCTCTACCCTTAAAGTTCTCCTGGCTGGTCTAATAATCAAATAAACATGAAACAGGTTAGCAAGAGAAAATAACCACATTTAATACACAGATATGTACGGGGGCCTCCCATATACATGAAAGAGTCACAGACCTCACATACACAAGAGATTTAGAGACAGAAAGGGAACATGGGTATATAAGATATTCTGAGCTACGGATGAAGTAATGAACCTTAGGGCTTCAGAGGGTCACTGCAGGGAGAGCATGTGTTCAGTAATTATTAGTTTGCCCTGCCATATAGATAGGTAAAAAGTAATTTCTGGTGATAACTCTTACCATGGCCCAGCCTCCTAATTTAAATTCTTATAGAAAGTTGAGGTGGGGGGACAGAAGTTCCTCTTAATCCCACAGTGTCTCGGTTGCCTTTAGCTCAAAATAATCCACATACCACTGAGCCGCATCTTGGGGTGGCTTGTTCTGAACCTCCAAAGTTGTTGAATGAAGATGCCTTAGATATACGAGTAATTTGAAATATGTGGGATACATTTTTCGAATCATCTGTATATCAGATGATTAGATATTCTTTAATATTCTTTTGAATTTACCTCCCTGACTTTTTTACTTTTGATAAGACTGAATATATGTGCCACTCCTGGCCCTCTAAGCTAACATAATTTGCAGTGAAATTTGGACATTGGGGTCCATTGCAGTGGAACATGAATTTAATTTGCAGTGTGTATGGAATGAGTGCTGAGATCTTGTTGCAGTTTTTTCTTCCTTTTTTGTTGATTCAATAATAAGAAAGGGGAGGGAGAGATGAGCATAATTAACTCAAGCTGTTCTTTATCCTCTTTTTATAGAAATATGGCATTGTTTACCTTTAACTCAGGGCTTGCATTTTAACTTCACCCTGAGACATTTCTGATTCAGATCTTCTAGAATGTCTTTGGGTTGTGAGCCACAAAACTTTGTGCTTGTAACCCCTCATATTTTGCATCCTTTTGAGGTAGAGGCTTATTAGTTAAATTGATCCTGGCCATAGTCTTTAGTTTTTCCGCTCATGTATAAATCCTGGACTTTTCTCAGCTTCTGTCCAAGTATCTCAAAACAACTACTATAATTGGCAGATTATCAGAGTGATTGATAGTTGTCTTTTATTTTACCTCTGAATGAAGAGCACTTGAATCCTTTTGGTTTTAGTTGATGAGAGTGGTCTTCATTGTGATTTTCAGATTGTAGACTTATGTAGTACAAAGTTATAACCTCAAATTTTTGCACAGAAAAATTTGTTAACTGTATTAGGTTGACTCATGATGTAATATAAATAGAAATATTTGAGGTAATCCATCTTTAGAGAAACAACATTAAAGGTAACTTTTGTTAGCTATTAGCTATGCACTTTAAGAATTGAATTATAGGGCCGGCCGAGTGGCGCGATGGTTAAGAACTGGCTTGGGACGCCAGAGGGCCCCGGTTCGGATCCCACATATGAGGGCCAGTGACGCTGCCCTCTACAGCTAAGATGCTGAACAACAGCTCAACCTGGAGCTGGGCTGCCGTGAGTCGCTGGCGACGGCGACGGCGAAGGCTGCAGCCCCTGTGGCAGTCGGTTGCCATGGGCTACCGTGTGTAGCCAGCAGCCAGCGTGAGCGGCCAAGCAGCCACAGTGAGCGGCCAAGCAGCCACAGTGAGCGGCCGTCCAGAAGCCGGCGACTGATCTGCCTCACCCGGGAAGAGCACAATGATGGTGCCAACTTGGGCCAGTGAAGCAGCGTCCTCCACAACTAGATTGAAGAACAAAACGACAGCAACTTGTCTGTTCCCCTTCCCCTAATTCCCCAGCACTGTTCCCATCCCCCCAATTACCCAATAAAAATCTTTAAAAAAAAAGAATTGAATTATATCTGTATTTCTAAGTTAGTTTGTTATAATTTTATTTTCTTGTCTTCCTTAGGATATTAGCTGCAATGAGATTCAGGTCCTTCCTCAACAAATGGGAAAATTACATTCACTTAGAGAGCTAAACATCAGAAGAAATAATCTTCATGTGTTGCCAGATGGTAAGATGCTCACTGTGTTTACTGACATGAATGAAAGAGTAACTGTGTAAAATTTAATTTAATTATTTTTCATTTCTGAACAGAATTAGGAGATCTTCCCTTAGTCAAGCTGGACTTCTCTTGTAATAAAGTGACCGAAATTCCAGTTTGTTACAGGAAGCTGCATCATTTACAAGTAATGATTTTGGATAATAATCCATTGCAGGTACCACCAGCACAGGTTTGTAATAAAAATATGATACTTGTTTCTTCTGTTTTTCTTCCGAATTATATCTGTTACTGGTAAATAAAAAATGCATCAAAACTAGGAGTTAATTTGTTATTGAGGTATCATCTAAAGGAGTTTTTCTGAGAAAGGGCCTTTTTACTTTGGTAAGAGTTTTAGCTTTTGGTAGGAGTTTTAGCTTAGCTTCTAGAGAATAGGATTTAGAAAACCCAGATATCAATTTTCTGCTTGTGAACTGATAATTCTGGTTGTCAATGTTATTTTAAAAGGATAAACTATGGAGTCTCTCTACCTCTGTCCTACTTAGGTAGATAGATAGATAGATAGATAGATAGATAGATAGATAGATAGATATAGATACACACACAAACACACATACTTTAGATTTGTTGTGTGATTGAAGTACATTCTTAGCCAGCGGTTCTCAACCTTCCTAATGCCGCAACCCCTTAATATAGTTGGTCATGTTGTGGTGACCCCCAACCATAAAATTATTTTTGTTGCTACTCTATAACTGTAATTTTGCTACTGTTAAGAATCGTAATGTAAATATCTTTTTGTTTTCCGATGGTCTTAGGCGACCCCTGTGAAAGGGTCGTTCGACCCCTAAAGGGGTTGTGAGCCACAGCTTGAGAACCGCTGTATCTTAGCACTGATAGATGGAATCGTAACAGAAAGATAAGTGTAAAAATATTAATTCAGACTTTTAGTTTGAGGATTAAATTCATGTGGAAGCTACTGAATTTATATTAAATGAATACACTAAGATATAAACCGATAAGGACAAAGAATGAGAGAGAAGAAGATAACGGGAGAAATGGCAACAGAATTTTGGAGAATGGGAAATAGATGGACTAGTGGTAACCAGGGTCTCTACTTATACTGCATAAGAGTATCTGACTGAGGGAGACCACTTCATGGACGGTGTAGATGCCTGACCACTGCGGTGTACACCTGAAGCTGAAGCTGAATAATAATGAATGTCAACTATAATTTAATATGTATATATGGTCACAGGATGTAAAGTACAGCTTAGGGAATAGAGTCAATGGAATTGTAATAGCTATATACGATGTCAGATGGGTAGTAGATTTGGGGGGGGTGTTATTTTTGTGGGGGATATAACTGTCTATTATATTGTTTTGTATACCTGAAACTAATTTTAAAAGAAGTATTTGGCTGAGGAGGCACGTAGCAGTGAAACTCCAGTCTATACTCTAACTTCCAAGCTATGTGCCCTGACACAGGGTTTGTATACATTCAGGAGAAGGTTTGCACTTTTCCTCCTACAAAGGTACGTTGCACTCATTCCAATGGAGGTGCCTTTCCTGATTCAGATAAAGGCTGTCAGGGATCCTTAGGAGGACAGGGAAAGCTGAAACTTATTTCTGCTATGGGAAAAGGCAACAAGAAACAAATTGATTTACTGTGTTAAGCCTGGGAATGGCTTGTATATATTTTTTTGTTGTTGTTGATTATTGAAGAAAGCATATACCTCTGAATATAGGGAAGAAAGATTGAAACCATGAAGGTTGATAGGATGTCTAAGGCACTGCTGTCCAGTTTCTGAATGATGGTGTCGGGGAGGGAAAATAATTTTCCTCTACCCTTCTAAGTTCTTCTTTCTGGTCTAATAATCAAATTGACATGAGACAGACTAATAGGAGAAAATAGCCAAATTTATTATGTATGTACATATGGAGGTTCTGTAAGAATATGGGATGCCGGACAAATCTAGCAGTTGAGACTTATATGCCCTCTTAAACAGAGAGGGGTAATGGATTGGACTTCAAAGGGAAGGTAGGCAATTAACAGGTAGATGAAAAGGAGCATACATGGTAAACAAATTCTTGCTCGGCTACCCAGACACAGAGGGGAGTTCCTCTCTGGCACATTTACTTCATACTATGCTAAGGATGTTTTTCTTCCCAGAGCAGGCTTTTCTATCTGAATTCTTTTCGGCAGATAAGGGGGAGGTAAAAGGCTCTTTTTGAGCCTTTTGTTCTTAAAAATAACTGCTTTAAAATAATATCTCCAAAAGGCATATTTTGGGATGGCAAACTCTGCCACCCCTTTAATGGGAATGTTCTATAATCTGTGCTGTCTAATACCATAGCCACTGCCACATGTGGCTACTGAGTACTCAAAATATGGCTAGTACGACTAAGTAACCAAAATTTTAATTTAATTTTATTTTGATTCATTGAAATTTAATTAGTTTCATGTGATTACTGGCTCCCATATTGGACACTACAGGTCTAAGATTTACACCGTGGATTCTTGCCCTTAGCTCCACAGCCACATGACTGCTCCTTATTTGCATTAGCAGAAGTCTGGGGTTTACTCTGAGGAGTAAGTAGATTCTCTCAGATTCTCTCCCTCAGCTCAGCAGCCAAATGACTATCACCTCTTGCCTCAGCAGAAGCCTGGCATTTACTCTTTAGAGCAGTAGTGTTCATTAGAACTTTTGGAGGTGATGGAAACGTTCTGTATCTGCACTGTCCAATATGGTAGCCACAAGTGGCTATTGAGCACTTGAAAGCGTATAGTGTGACTGAAGATTTGAATTTTTAGTTTTATTTAGATGTAATGAATTTAAATTTAAATAGCCACATGTGGCTAGTAGTTACCATATTGAATAGCACAATTGTAGAGAGACTGAAAACCAGAGTCAGGGGCCCCAGGTACCACTATGGGCAAGAGTGAGACCCCATACTGAAAACAGTGAATGCTTACATACTGAGTGTTGGGACTCTCAGGTAGACTTGTCTTGCTTGGCTCTCAGAATGCTTTTAGTCCACCTTATTTATCTCAGGCAGGATTGGTGGATTTCTCCCTTGGTTGACTGATTGAACTAGAGAAACACACATACACACACACACACACACACACACACACACACACACTGATTTTTGGAAGGGTCTCCTGATGTAATGGCCAGTCCCAGTTTGATCACTAGACAGTGAGGCTCACCATTTGTAAAATCACTGGACAGTGAGGCTCACCATTTGTAAACTTCCCTCTTATGTACAGAGATTCTCTTTGACTTCTTACTGCTTCACTCTTAAAAATGAACAGACAGTCATGGATCACTAGACATTTGCAGGAATAATCTCTAATATGAAAGACAAGAGACCAAAACACTGAAAGGCTCCCACTGAAACAAAATGGGTCACATTCACAGGAGTGGTAATCAGAATGACTATTCAGCAGCAGCACAGGAAACTCAAAGATGTTAGAACCATACCTTCAGGGACTGAGGCAACATTTCCATCTTTCTATACTCAAGCTGTCAGTCAAGTGTGAGGTAGAAAAAAAGACCGTTTCAAACATGTAGGGTCTCATAAATTTTAACTCTTTTGTACCCTTTATTAGCTAGAAGAGGTTGTGCTATATTGAAATGAGAGAGTAAATTAAGAAGGAGGAATTTTTCATGTCCAACATTGACAGGTATGCATAGGCCTAGAGAGCAACCATCGTTTGGAGTAGGGGGAGTTGTCTCCAAAAAGAAAAAAAAGAAAGAAGAAAGAAACTGATGGTTGATTTGATGTATTTGTCAATATGGAGATAGTTTTACAGTTCTATCAGAGAGTCAGGAGTTAATTAGTAATAAACATACAGAAAATTATTCAAAGGAAAAGATGGGGTAGTCACTTTAGAAAAAAGAAAAACTTATACAAGAAAGGGAATGAACTAACCTATGTGGTTATTCTGTGAATATTTTCTTAGTCATGATACTGTAAATACTGGATTTTGATTTAATGAAAAATTGTGACATAATTATAATAATAGTAAAGATTTATATGGCACTTACTGTACTCCCGGCACTATTGAAAATACTTTGCATGCATTAAATCATTTCTTACATTAACCCTATAAAACAGGCACTGTAATTATACCTCATTTTATATATGAGGAAACAAGCATAGAATTTCAATGACTTGTCAAAGGTCACATGGCTTGTATGTGGTAAAGCCAGTTTCAAATCAAGGCAATCTGACTCAAGTTTATGCTGTAACCGCTATCCTATGTTTCCGGAGAGGGAGGAAGTATGTTTATGTGAGTTTATGGGGTTTGGAGATGGGAGGATGGTGATGATGGTAGTGTTGATATGTGAAAGTGGTGGCAATGTAAGAAATCTAAGTCCTCTTCTTCCTTAGTAAGACCTTAATAAATAAAATCTATGTGTGAAAAATAAAAGCAATAGAACCATGTTATTTATAAATATGAAGGTAAATAGCAGAAAACCAGCTAAAAGAGTTGAATGAAGGCCTGGGTCTTAGTGATTGAAAGGGGTGGAATAGGGGATTGATTATTTGCTATCAGTTTTATAATTTTCTATGACTTAAAACTATGTACATGAATTACTACGAAAAAATTAAATTTACAAAAGAAAATCATCAGCATTTAATTTAGTAATGCAATAATTTTTTAGTTTGGACAGATAATAGGATACATTTTAATTGGTAATATGACTCATAACTGGTAATGTATTTATATCTTAATAGCTCAAAATTTTAATTTGTCTTTCAAATGAAATTTTTCAATTGGTCAAGTTAGGTATGGTATCTATTAGAATTATCTAAGAAATATTTTCCCTTTATACCTGGAATGGTAATTACTAACGTACTTTTCTTTTTTCTTTGTTAATTAATTTTTGCATGTGTTGCTAGGTTATGTGAGCCCATAAAACAAAATATTTTTATTATAAGTTTTGAGAAATATTTATTTGATATCATTTATGGTGATAGTAGTTAACCTTTGTGAAACTGACTTATTTCCTTACTGCTCATTGACTATCTTTTTTATAGAGAATACGTTCTTCCACATGGTA
The DNA here is from genome assembly GCF_001890085.2 of Hipposideros armiger. Lineage (NCBI taxonomy): Eukaryota > Metazoa > Chordata > Mammalia > Chiroptera > Hipposideridae > Hipposideros > Hipposideros armiger. Next base: position 646,006 of record NW_017731980.1, read on the forward strand.
TTTTACCCTTCATTATTCCTTTTCTATATCACCAATGAAAATAACTTTTCAGGATATTATCTTAGTTGAATTTATCATTTTTAAAAATTATTTTACCCTTATTGGCCTAACATCACACCTTTCAACAAATTCAATTTTCCTACACTAAAATTCTTTCAATTCAATTTTTTCCAGTGTTTAGACCAAACAACTTAGTGGTTCTCATCAGATTACTTTAAAGAATTACATGGATAATTTTTTTTACTGTTCTCACCACCCACAAATTATTTAGATATGCAATGTGTCAATCATGATTGTGATGTCTCAACATAATATAAAATTATTAAAATGTATAAATTGGTAGATGGCATTTATATTTGGACCTATATGATTAAATATTCATTATTTATTGACAGATATGTTTAAAGGGTAAAGTACACATATTTAAATACCTAAATATCCAAGCATGTTGCAGAATGGATAAGAAACCAGATTCTCTGGATCTCCCATCATTGAGTAAAAGGATGCCCTCCCAGCCTCTCACAGACAGGTAATGTAATATTCTTACAGTCTCGTTTCATGATTGGTGTCATCTCTGTATATAAAAGTTATTTATTTCCCACAACTGAAAGGAACAGGTGAGCAAGACAAACAGAAACACATAGACCCAAACAGGTCCACACCAAGACACATCATAGTAAAAATGGCAAAAGTTAAAGACAAAGACAGAATCCTAAAAGCAGCAAGAGAAAGACAGCAGATTACATACAAAGGAACTCCTATACGACTAACTGCTGACTTTTCTACACAAACTCTGCAGGCCAGAAGGGAGTGGCAGGAAATATTCAGAGTGACACAAAATAAAGGCCTACAACCAAGATTGCTCTACCCAGCAAGGCTATCACTTAAAATTGAAGGAGAGATAAAGAGGTTCTCAGAAAGGAATAAGCTTAATGCATTCATTACCACTAAGACAGCATTGCAGGAAATGTTAAAAGGGCTTTTTGAAACAGAAGAAAGGAGAAAACAAGCTAACCAAGGAAGACCAGAAATACAAATAACAAAATAGAAATAAATATGTATCTGTCAATAATCACTTTAAATATGAATGGGCTAAATTCTCCAATCAAAATATGTAGAGTGGCTGAGTGGATAAGAAAACAGTACCCATGCATATGCTGTTTACAAGAGACTCATTTCACATCAAAAGGCACAGACAGACTGAAACTAAAGGGATGGAATTAGATATTTTACACAAATGGAAATGAGAATAAAACTGGAGTAGCAATACTTAGTTTGGACAAAATAGACGTTAAAATGAAGACTACAGGGCCAGCCGAGTGGCACATTGGTAAACATTTGGCTTGGGATGCCAGCTCTGAGTAGCAGGGCCCCGGTTCCGATCCCATATTTAGGGCTATTGACGCTGCGCCCTCTACAGCTAAGATGGTGGAAAACACCTTGACCTGGAGCTGGGCTGCCATGGGTTGCCCGTGATGGTGTAGGCTGCAGTGGGCCTGGCCGGCAGATGGCGTGCACTTTTGTGAGCTGCAGTGAGCCACCATGAGGGGCCATCTTTTGGCCGGTGACAGATTGCCTCAGCCGGGAAGAGCGCAATGATAATACCAACATGGACTAGTGAAGTGACATCCTCCACAATTAGACTGAAGAACAAAAAGACAGCAGCTTGTCTATTCCCCATCTCTGATTCCCCAATGCTGTTTCCCTCCCCCAACTCCCCAGTTAAAAAAATCTAAAAAAGTAAAAATAAAATAAAATGAAGACTATTATAAAAGACAAAGGACACTACATAATAATAAAGGGATCAATTCAACAAGAGGACATAACCCTTGTAAACATCTATGCACCCATCATAGGATCTCCTAAATATACAAAACAGATATTGACAGACATAAAGATAGAGATGAACAGTAACACTATCGTAGTAGGGGACTTCAACACCCTGTTGTCACCAATAGACAGATCCTCCAGACAGAAAATCAACATGGAAAGAGTGGCCATAAATGACACTTTAGACCAGCTGGACTTAATCAATATTTTTAGAGCATTTCACCCCAAAGCAACAGAACATACATTCTTCTCAAGTGTACATGGAACATTTTCCAAGATAGACCACATGTTAGTCCAAAAAACAAGTTTCAATAAATTTAAGAATATTGAAATCATATCAAGTGTCTTCTCCGACCACAATGCTATGACACTAGAAATCAATTATAAGAAGAAATCCGGAAAGCACACAAATGTATAGAGGCTGAATAACATGCTACTAAATAGCGAGTGGGTCAAAAATGAGATCAAGGAGGATATCAAAACATACTTCAAGACAAATGAAAATGAAAACACCACGACCCAAAATCTCTGAGATGCAGTGAAAGCAGTCCTAAGAGGAAAATTCATAGCAATGCAGGCCTATCTAAAGAAACAAGAACAATCTCAAATCAATAGACTATCTTCACACCTAAGGGAACTGGAAAAAGAACAGCAAAACAAGCCCAAAGGGAGTACAAGGAAGGAAATAATAATGATCAGAGCAGAAATAAATGAAATAGTCACTAAAAAACAATACAAAAATCAATGAAACCAAGCGTTCATTTTTTGAAAAGATAAACAAAATCGACAAACCCTTAGCCAGACTCAAAAAGAAAAAGAGAGAGGACCCAAATTAATAAAATCAGAAATGAGAGAGGAGAAGTGAAAACAGATACCACAGAAATACAGGAAATTGTAATAAAATACTACAAGCAACTACATGCCAACAAATTCGACAATCTGGAAGAAATGGATAAATTTCTAGAAGCATACAATCTACCAAGTCTGAACCAAGGAGAAACAGAAACTCTGAACAGACTGATTACTACCAAAGAAATTGAGTCAGTAATCAACAAGCTTCCAACAAACAAAAGTCCTAGCCCAGATGGCTTCACAGGCGAATTTTACAAAACATTCAAAAAAGAATTAATACCTATTTTCCTCAAACTATTTCAAAAAATACAGAAGGAAGAAAGGCTCCCAAGTACATTTTATGAGGCCACTATTACTCTGATCCCAAAATCAGACAAATATATTACAAAAGAAGAAAACCATAGGCCGTTATGCCTAATGAACATGGATGCAAAAATCAACACAATACTAGCTAACCAAATTAAGCAATATTTTAAAAACATCATACACCAGGATCAAGTGGGATTCATTCCTGGTATGCAAAGCTGGTTCAATATCCGCAAATCAATTAACGTAATACAAAACATGAACAAAATGAAAAATAAAAATCATATGATCATATCAATAGGTGCAGAAAAAGCATTTGACAAAATCCAGCAAAAATTTACGATAAAAACTCTTAGCAAAGTGGGAATATAGGGATCATATCAACATAATAAAGGCCGTATATGATAAGCCCACAGCAACATCTTACTCAATGTGGAAAGGCTAAAAGCTTTCCCCTTAAGATGAGGAGCAAGACAAGGCTGCCCACTTTCACCACTTCTGTTCATCATAACTCTGGAAGTTCTAGCCACAGAAATTAGACAAAAACATGAAATAAAAGGTATCCAAATTGGAAAAGAGTAAGTAAAATTGTCATTATATGTAGATGACATAATACTATACATAGAGAACCCTAAAGACTCCACCAAAAAACTGTTAGAACTGATAAGTGAATTTAGTAAGGTTAGCAGGATACAAAATTAATATTCAGAAATCAGTTACAGTTGTATACACCAATAATATGCTATCAGAAAAAGAAATCATGAAATCAGTCTCATTTACAATTGCTTTAAAAACAATAAAATATCTAGGAATAAATTTAATCAAAGAAGTAAAAGATCTCTACTCAGAAAATCATAAGACACTGAAGAGAGAAATCAAATAAGATACAAATAAATGGAAAAACATACCATGTTCATGGATAGGAAGAATTAATATAGTTAGAATTTCCATACTACCCAAGGTAATATATAGATTCAATGCAATTCCTATCAAACTATTAAAGACAGTTTTCTCAGAAATAGAACATATAATCCTAAAATTTATATGGAACCATGAAAGACCCCTAATAGCTATGGCAATCTTGAGAAATAAGAACAAATTGGGAGGTATGATGCTACCTGACATAAAATCATACTATAAGGGTATAATAGTCAAAACAACATGGTATTGATATAAAAATAGACACATAGATCAACGGAACAGAATAGAGAGCCCAGAAATAAACCCATCCATATATGGTCATTTAATCTATGACAATTCAAGCAAGAATTTAAATTGGAGTAAAGATAGTAGTCTATTTAATAAATGATGCTGGGAAAATTGGACTGACACATGCAAAAAAAATGAAAATGGACCACCTTCTTACAGCATATATGAGAACAAATTCAAAATGGATTAAAACTTAAATGTAAGACCTGAAACCATAAAACTCCTAGAAGAAAACGTAAGGAGTAATTTGCAGACATTACCCTTAGTAATATTTTTACTGATATATCCCCTTGGGCAAGGGAAATAAAAGAAAAAATAAACATGGGATTACATCAAGTTTAAAAGTTTTTTCACAGCAAAGGAAATCATCAAGAAAACAAAAAGGTAGTCTACTGAATGAGAGAAGATAGTTGCCAAGGATATATCTGTTAAGGGGCTGTTAAGGGGTTTATATCCAAAATTTATAAAACACTCATTCAACTCAACACCAAAAAAAACCCAAACAACTGAATTAAAAAATGGGCAGAGGATAGGAAGAGGCATTTCTCTAAAGAGGACATACAGATGGCCAACAGGCATATGAAAAAATGTGCAACCTCACTGATCATTAGAGAAATGCAAATAAAAACCACAATGAGATACTACCTCACTCCAGTCAGAATGGCGATCATCAATAAATCAACAAAAAACAAGTGCTGGCAAGGTTGTAGAGAAAAGGGAACCCTGGTGCACTGTTGGTGGGACTGCAGATTGGTGCAGCCATTATGGAAATCAGTATGGAGGTATCTCAAAACACTGGAAATGGAACTACCATATGTCCCAGCAATTCCACTCTTGGGTACCTATCCAGAGAATCCCAAGACGCTAATTCAAAAAATATATATACCCCTATGTTTATCGCAGCTCTATTCACAATAGCCAAGACTTGGAAACAACCAAAATGCCCATCGGTAGATGACTGGATTAAGAAACTGTGTTTACATTTATAAAATGGAGTATTACTCCGCTTTAAAGAAGAATGAAATCATACCATTTGCAACGATATGGATGGACCTAGAGAACATTATGTTAAGTGAAATAAGTCAGTCGGAGTAAGACAAATACGATATGATCTCACTTATATGTGGAATCGAAAGAACTGAATGAACAACCAAAGTAAACATAAATAGTCTCAGATATAGAGGAAAAACTGATGGTTGCTATTTGGGAGGGGGGTGGGGATGAGGGAGAAAGGGAAGGGATTAGACAGCATAAATAATTAGCTACAATATTGCCACAGGGATATGAAAGACAGTTCAGGGAATATAATTAATAATGTTGTAAATATTTTGTAGTGTGTCAGATGGTCACATGTCTTGTTAGGGAGACCACTTCATGGATGGTGTAGAGGCTTGATCACTGCACTGTATACCTGAAGCTGATGTTGTATAATATTGTATGTCAACTATAAATGAATATGTGTATAGTCACGGGATGTGGAGTATCATGTGGGAGTGGAGTCAATGGAATTGTAATAGATATGTATGATATCAGGGGGTGGGGAGTGGGGTGGCAGATTGGGGGAGAGGGGTTGTCTCTTTGAGGAGTAAAAAGTGCAACTATTTCACTGTGTTCTACATCTGAAACTAATTTTAAAAAAATAAAATAAATTTTAAAAAACCAAAAAAACTCATAGACACAGACAACAGTTTAGTGGTTACCAGAGGGAAAGTGTGGAGGGTGCTTTGTAGAATTGGGGAAAGGGAGTCAAATATACAGTGACAGAAGAAGATTTCACTTTGGGTGGTGAACACGCAATGCAATATACAGATAATGTATTATAGAATTATACACTTGAAACCTATATAATTTTACTAACCTTTGTCACCTCAATAAATTTTAATTAAAAAAAATATTTAAAATGAAAAAAAGATGTGTATTAATCTTGAGTGTACTGAATATGTTTAGGCTGTTTGGCTCAGTGTTAAAATCAGTAATTAGCTGAAGTGAAATATCACAATCATAGAATGAACTTTTGGGGTACTAGAATCAATTTGGAATTTTCTGAAAATGTATTATTAAAGCTTTAGTAGTATAATGTAAACATTTGACATTATATTGCAGAAGCACTAATTTCTCAGCACTTGACAACTATTAATTTAATACAATGATCACTCTGTTGTGCATTTGTAGTAACAAGTAGAATTTGACTTTGAGTTTAGTGGAAGAGCAATACATTTTAGGTCACTTTCTTCATATTCTGTATATTCTTTATGTCTAGATCAAAGATGATTTATCATTGATGTTTTGTATGATATTGGTGTTTTTCTCCCTATGAGATTTTGAAGTGGTAGATTTGCTATTCTGTTTTTAATTCATCCTTTTGAGATATATAGATTGGTCTGATTCTATGAAAACATAATTCCATCCAGGAGTATGGAAAATAATTGGAATGTGGTGCGACTACAGAAAGGGAGACTATGCCCCTGCTTAAAATATTTAAAAGTGTGTCCTTGTGTTTATGACAGAGTTTAGCCTACTTGGAATGGCAGTATAGTAAGTACTGTTAATAGTGCAAGTTCTAGAATTCCCAAATAGGACTTTTTCTTGAATAATTTCTGTTGCCTAAGTAGAATTAAATATCTAAACATTACATTTAATTCCTGAAGTCTCTTTTGTTTAATATTATGAACGATAGTAGACCAAACCATTTTACAAAAATTAGACTTAATTCATATTCTGATGTCTATTAGTCTGCTTTATATTTATTTAAAATGAATTTACTTCAATAACAGCATTTATTTATTTTACAAATACCAGTTGGGTGCCTACTGGTAGGTTCAGGTATGTTTTGTTGAATGACATACCCATTGGTCTTAGCCTTCTTGTAGCTCACAGTCTGATGGAGGAGGAGTCAGTAAACAAAGCAAGAGAATGTAATACACACATGCACAATTTCAAATTGCTGTGAGTGCTATGAAGGAAACGAACATGATTTAGGAGTACAATTAAGGAATGTCTCCTTGGGGAGAGGAGGTTTTGAGTCAAGACCTGGATGGAGAAAAGTTAACTGTGTAAAGAGCAAGGGGAAGAGCATTTCAGGCAGAAAAAACTGACATGTGCAAAGGCCTTAAGTAGGAAGGAACTTGGTATGTTTAAAAAAACGCAGAAAGGAGGCCAGCATGTTTGGCACAGAGTGACTGAAGGGTAGGGTGGTACAAGTTGATTTTGGTCAGTCAGGGCTCTAGTCCTGTGGGAGCTTTGGAGGCTGTGGTAAGGAGCTTGAATTGTGTTGGGTTGTCGGAAAAGTCATGAGGCATTTTTGCAACAAAAAAACATAGAAAAAATACGCCATGACTTTTCTGACAACCCAATATTTAAAATACAGTGGGAAGTCATTGGACACTTATTAACAGGGGAAATACATGATCTAATATATGTTTAAAAAACTATTTGTCTCTTTTAGGGAGAATAGATTGGAAGTAAACAAAAGTAGAAGCACGGAACTAGTTAGGTTGTTGCAGTACTGCCAAGAGATCAAGGGGTCCTAATAGGGTGATTGCAGCAGAGATGAAAATGAGTGGACAAAATTGAGATGTATCTTGAAGATGGTCTTTAGCAGTGCCCTCCAACAGAAATCTAATGTGAGCCACATAGGGAATTTTAAATTTCCTTGTAACCCATTTTTAAAAAGTAAGAAAGTAACAGATGAAATTAATTGTATAATACGTTATTTAACCAAGTATACCCCAAATATCATTTCAACATGTAATTAAATATAAAAAAATAGTAATTGCACATTCTTTTTTTCCTAGTAAATCTTTGAAATCTGGTGTGTATTTTACATTTACAACACATCTCAATTTGGACTATCCACATTTTAAGTGCTCTATAGCCATATATGTCTAGTGGCTACTGTATTGGACAGTGAAAATCAATAGAGTTTACTTATGAGTTGGCTCTTGGGTATGCTAGTCTCCCACTCATAGCCTGTGTAGAACTATCTAGAAAATTCTCCTATGTAATTTCCCCTTTCACACTCATGCACTTGGGAGTATGGTTCTTACTACTGAGAATACTCTTCCATGCTGTGACTATTTTGTAAACTCTTCATTCCATATAGATAAGCATTACAGTAGTTATGTATATCAGCTTTTGGTGTTGAAACCAGAGGCCAAATGAGTCTGAGTCTGGGGCTTGTGCTGCCTGAGCCGCTCAGCCAATACACCGACACAGAAGTTGGGTCATATTGTAGAATGAACGTTTATTATCAGAGCACCGGTGGTCTGAGAAGGCAGCGGGTTAACACCTCCAAAAACTGTCTTAACATTCTCAGACTAGCCTGGGATATTTAAGGGAACATAGACATTCCATCAGAGGCCACATAGTGGTTGGTATTGGGGGTCTGCATGGAGCCTTCCATGGAGGTTTCCCTCAGGCGATGTGGCTCTCCAATGTGGTCATCAACCCAGGAGCAGTGATGACAGTAACTTGGAAAGAATGCTAGGCCATAGAGATCATGATCAGTAAGCATGCGGGTAATGCATCATAAGCAAGGGGTATTGTGATCATAAGCGAGGGGTATTGTGATCAGAAAGCAAGCACAGTTTCAGGGTAATTTATCTAAAGCAAGGAACTAGACAGGGGATATTCCAAACTCAGGAACTGGGACAGGGGACATTCCAAGCTCAAACTGCAGGGATGGGGTTGATCAATTGTTAAACTCTAGGGCAGGGAGAGGCGAGGCCAGGTTCATTGCAAGGCCTTTTTTGTGGGGGTCCCAACCAGGCCCTGTTTCAGTGTCAGACATACTGTGCTTGTGAAGCTTTTCTCTGACTCTTAATAACTGTATGTCCTTGTGTCATAATGTCTCTGGTGCTCAGTTTTTTTTTGGTTTTTTTGGTCCTCCCTTTTCTTATGTGTAAAAAGGAAAATAATCATTTGGATGATGTCAAGATTAAATGAAATAATGCATATAGAGTGCTTAACACAATGCCCTACCTATAATAATTCCTCAACAATAGCTTATTATTATCATTGTCATCTATTAGAAACACACGGATGTAGTTTGGTATAACGTAGTATTATTGTGCATTGGAGTCAGATGGATTTCGGTTCTAATCATAGTTTAACCTCTTAATTTCTCTGTGTCCTGTGTAAATTATTTAATCTCTCTGAGCTTGTTTCTTTATTTAAAATGTTAGCAATACCCACTTCATAAGCTTATTGTGAGAATTAAATGTGTGCTTGTCACCTAGTTAATAAATGATAGTCAGTAAATGTTATAGTTTTCCTGCTTGGAAAGTTAACTTAGACTTATTATCATCATTTATAAAAAAAATAATGCATACATTGCAGAATATAAGGATTATAAGTAAAATATGAGGTGCACCTGGCACAGTACCTAACAGTGTAGACACACCACAAATGCTAGCAATTATTGCCTCTTTTCAAGACAGCTCAAATGCCTTTTCTAACCTAACCAGGGATAATTAGTTCAATCTCTTTTTTCTCACAGCACTATTTAGATTTACCTGTCAGAGTCTTCAATACATATAAACGTTTTTCCTCTGCGCTGAGAGCCCTTTGAGGGTAAACATTTTTAATTCATCTCATCTCAGGCCTTCAGCATAGTGCCAGACACTTTGGTAATTGCTTCCCTAAGTTTATTGATATACTCCAGAAAAGTATAAAAATCGGTATTGGGGGAGGAAATACAGCATAGTGATTAAGATCAGAGACTTTAGTGTTAAATAATCTTGGAATCAAATTTAGATTTCCATTTGTAAGTTGCATGTCATTGGGTAAATTTTTCAACTTCCTCTTGGCCTCAGTTTCCTCATCTGTAAAATGAGAAAACAACAACCTGCTAGACTTTTCACAAGGAATGTGTGAGGTTTGGTCTTGAAGACATTTAGCTCAATTCCTGTCACATAAAGTATTCAATGTAGAGCATGGTAAATTTGCAAATTAAAGTGAACAATACTTTGCAACCTGGATGGCACAGTGTAATTCAGAAATTTGCAAGGACAGCTCTGAGCTCTCACCCAAACAAGTGTTTATGCAATTCTTTGCAGACATTTCTTTTACATATTCTCTTAATTGTGAAATGAGCATTATTTGTAAAGCTAAAGCATATGAAGAAGAAACTGTATGAATTAAAGTTAAAAATATTTCAGCATTCTATGATGAAATTTTTCAAACCAATGAGAAAAAACAAAGGTCTAATCAAGATGATTTTCTAGCAGGGTCATGTGCTTTTCTTAATCTCTCAGAAGAAATGATAGGCTATTATTAACAATTGACACTTTACAACAGAGCACGCGAAGGAAAAATATTTCATGAGGATCAATGAGTAAAGTGTGTGGGGGCTAAAAAAATTAATACTTTTCCTCCCACCTTCTAAGTTGTAGCCGGGCTAATATTCAAATTAACAGAGACAGATTAACAGGAGAAAAATGAAAATTTTAATACATGCACATGAGGAATGCACATATGCATGAAAATTCTAAAGGCAGTGAGGCAACATTGAGTATATAAGATATTTTTGACAAAGGAGAAAAGGAAGGAAGGGGGCCGGGTCTTAGATTTCAGAAGTATGAATGGTTGATTTATAGGTAATTGAGGAATTGCTGAACACACCTGGCAGGATAATTCTAGCTAAACTCAGAAACAATGGGAAATGGGGTATCTAGGTAACTGGCCCCTTCCTGAAGCCCTCCTATTTATCATAATTAATTCAAATCAGGCTTAGTCAACATCCTAAGATTTGCTTTGTGAAGCAGATCTTTCTGTCTGAATCTTTTGGGCAGGAAATGGGGGAAGGTCAAAGGTTCTCTGAGTCTTTTGTTTCTTAAGAAACAGCTTAAAATCAATATCCGCAAAAGGCAGCTTCAGGGTGGCAAAACTTTGGTTTTCTTCAATATTTTATAGGAAGATGTCTGATATTTCCTCACTTGTGTCCTTAAGGATGTTAGATATCAAAAGTGTATATTTTTTATTAGCTAGGGAAATTTTAGGTCAAGTCTGTATTATCTATTTAAGAAGAAAACCCTAACTGTCCTTAGAATTTCTGTTTCCATAGTATGGAAGATTTTTATCCAAATAAAAATCATGGCCCTGACTCTGGAATTGGAAGTGACAATGGAGAGAAACGATTATCTACAACAGAAGTGAGTACTTTTTATTGCAGATCTATTTTATTTAAAAAATTTGTTAGAACTTTGAAATAAACACTTGCACATACTTGATTTATTTTGCTTAAAAATATAATCATCATTGCATTTGATAACTTCAAATGAAAACAAGACATGCACATTTTTAAAAGCAGAATATTAAACCTTAACATTAATTTTTGTTTTGAAAACTGGAGATATATCTTTACACTATTGATTATATTCCCCATACTGTATTTCACATCCCCATGATTATTTTGTGACTACCAATTTGTACTTTCTAATCCCTTCACCTTCTCCCCCATCTCCACTCCCTCCCATCTAGCAACCATCATTTTTTTCTCTATATTTCTGAGTCTGTTTCCTTTTTTTTTTTTTTTTTT
>NW_017731980.1:659577-664340 GCF_001890085.2 Hipposideros armiger
TATATATATATTCACTTATAGTTGACATACAATATTATACAACATCAGCTTCAGGTGTACAGTGCAGTGATCAAGCCTCTTCCCCATCCATGATGTGGTCTCCCTAGCAAGACATGTGACCACCTGACACCCCACAAAATATTCATAACTCAGGTGTTCTGACTCTTAATGTAACTCTTTTATGGAGAAAATATACTTTCCATTTCATCAGACTGGTTATGGTAATTTTAAGGACATTTGCTTTCATATTTTATTAAAATAATTGTACTCGTATATTTTATATGTCATTTATCTTATGAAATGATGGAATATAACATTTTCAGTCACATTTTCAGTCACTGCTTCAAGTTGCTTCATAGCTGCAGGAAGGAGCATTTGTTGAATATCTATTATGTACCAGAGTCTGTGCTTGGTGCTTTCCCATGTTTCTTGTTTAATTTTCACTAAATCCTACAGGGTAGATATTGTCCATTTTTACAAATAAGAAAGGTGAAGCTTGGAGACTCTAAAGTTTATTGCCACAACCACTTAGGTAGTGTACTGTAGAACCTAGAGTGTGAACTTGGCTCTCTCTGATTCCTGAGCTTTTCTCTCCTCTACATGGGCCTTCTCCAAATGACCTCATTGATAACTTTTTAAACAGTCATTAATTAATCATATCTGGTACCCCATAAGAGGTAAATTGCTTTGTCTTGTACTCTTTATATTTCATTCTGTTGCTTTCTCATCTTATGAGGACAGTTGCCTAAACTTGACAGTCACCAGTGGCATGCAAAATATGGTAAAGATACAAACTCTTAGGGCTTGATACTGTTTTATAAAGGAAATACTTTGGGGATAAAATTACTAGAGTTTAGAGAACAATTGTAAAATTTCTTTGTTCTCTTTGAATGTTAAAAATTATATATTTTAATGAGTATTTTTTGGCAAATTTGCCAATCTTATCTGAATCTATTTTGCATTTCCTCTAGTTAAACATTTTACATAGAGATATTTTAAGATCAAAATGAATAAACTGATAAAAGCAGGGTAGTTTAATAAAATGTAATTTTCACAACGTTTTATATTTATTTATAAACACAGGCCATATAGAACTCTGCAGTTTTTACCACACTCAAGATTAGGGACTATTTATTGTTAAATTACTATGGCCATTACACAGTTTGGAAATTACAAAATGATGATACTACAGTTCACTTTGTTAGCCATTAATTATATTAGTATAACCAGTATGCCACATTTTCCATTGAGTGGAGAGGATAGATATGTTGTTATATTTCTTAAATATTCCTATGTCTTATTTTAAATTTTTAAATACAAGGAGATTAAGATTTTAGCTTTCACGTCATATTAAAAACAAAAAATGGTTTCTCCTCTGCAAGCTGGCATAAAATATCCTCTGCCTTACTTTTTGGATAACCATGTTTGTGTCGCCTTTCAGACTGGGAAAAGAACAGTTACTTGCAGAGGAAGAGGATGATTTGAAGGAAGTAACTGATTTGAGGAAAATAGCCGCTCAGTTATTGCAGCAAGAGAAGAACAGGTATTTTTTTCAGTAATGAGATTTAAATTGGCAAATTTTATAATTGTTAAATCTGATTATTTAAATATTATCAAATAAAGCATATGAAGTTTCCAGTAAACAATAATAGAACCATCTTAAGGTTGACTTCAAGTTACTAACTACTAAAAGACAATAGGAAATACTTAGGAGAGGAATATAAAGTTACATACACAATTAAGAGAATGTACTCACATTGTCATATTTAAGTATTGCTTTGGCATCTCTTTTTAATTCGTGTGTACTAAATAATAATAGCTGATTTATTTGTTGATATTCATTTTAGCTCACAAAAGCGTTAGATATGGTATAAACATTTTTTCCAGGTATATGTCATAAGTAATATATAGTGTGTTTTGCATCAGTTTCCAAATTCTTTGAGATATGTGGAAACTCCTTAGAATTGGATTGTATAATGGTTGATTAAATAAGCGTGATGATTTGCCAGTCATACATGCACTTTGGTCTGTTTCTTGGTCAGTGAGCATTTCTCCATCTGGCTAGGCTTTCTCCAAATGCGTGTGTTTGGCAATGAGAAGGACATTGTGTAAATGAGTATAAAATCAGTGCATTTTTAACACAGGAAAAGTTCTGTGTGCTTCTGACGGTCAGCTATTATTGACATGTTCATATACTGAGAGTACCACATTTTTTGTTTTGAAATAACAAAGGAGATGATTTATGTGAAGTATGAGTGGGGGCATCAGGGGGAATGGGTGAACTGCCTTTCTTTTAGTTTAAATAAATTGAATAAAAAAATTTTAAAGGGGAGCATTAGTATTTATAGGGAAGACCTAAAAGGAGTACCTGACAAAGGATTATAAACCTTGTGATAATATGCTTATTTTTGATGTGACTATTGTTGCTTAGTTTAACCTAAAAAAAATCTGAAATGTTTTTTGTTTTGAGAAAATTAAAAGAATAATTTTGGTCCTTTAATATGAATAATTAATAAGAATTATTTACTTCACTTACTCAAAACAATAAATGTTTATGGATCACATAACCGTGCTTTGGGACTTTTAAATTTAAGTATACTGGCATTTGCTTAAATATGCTTTGAAAAATAATTACTATTAAAACTTATCAAGTGTATGAAATATTTAATAAAAAGTTAAATAGTAAAAAAAACCCCAACTTTTCAAATGACAAATCTTTAGTTTTAGGGGCCATGATTTATTTATTTTTTTAGCTGAGCCATCCTGCCACCTTTTGGCAGCTCAGTGGCAGCTCAGCGGCAGCTCAGCTCAGGCCGGGCATCAAACCGCTATTGCTCTTAACCAACTGAGCCACTCGGCTGGCCCCTGCCATTATTTTTTTTAATACTCAGTATCTTTTTTGCACAGCTACTAATACATTTATAGAATTAAAAACTATACTAGAAAATATCACTCATCTTTACCCCTTCTATAGCTAATGTGCCCTCATTCCCAGTTCACCTTTTTCTTCTACCATAACTTTCTATCACCCTTTTCTGTGACGTTTATTTTTTCAGCTTCTCCTATGGTTCATTTCTAATAGACCTTTTAAAAAAATCGACTACTTATGAGGTTGTGTGTGTTTTTCGCACCTCTAATATAATCAAAGTGTTGTTTGCTCCCATGGTTTTAACAGATTTGATGAAGCAAGCCACCACCCACTCTGTGTAGCTTGCAAAATAGTTGGGTTTCTGTCTCCTCTACCTGGCAGGTGAAAGAATTGTACGTATCATTATGGGCACAGAATATTGATTGTAGAAGAACCCATAACAATGTCCATTTCTCTGATTGTGTTAAGAATAGAACATGGGTGCATAATTTTACATTTTAATATTGTCATATATAACATTTCTATATTTTCAATTTTTTGTTATTATCGTATTAGTTTTTCATGCATCCCTGTGACTTGAATTATTCNATATATATATATATATATATATATATATATATATATATATATATATTCCCCCCACGGGATGTAAAGTACAGCATAGGGAAAATGGTTAATGGTATTGTAACTATAATATATGATGTCAGAGGGGTAGTAGATTGGGGGGATTATCACTTTGTGAGGGGTGCAGATGTCTAACTATTGCATAGCTTTGTACATCTGAAACTAATAAAAAAAGAAAACTGGAGATGTAAAGCAAATATTCTATACTTCATATGTGAAATTAAAGCAATGTAATCCTTAATAATATGCATAAATGCCTTAGTTGTACTTGGGCTTATTTCTTTCAGCCATCAGATGACGACACTATCAGCCTTCACTCTCAAGTCTCAGAGTCAAATAGAGAGCAGACATCAAGAAATGACAGTCACACAGTAGGAAGTAAACCTTACTCTCAGAAAGGTAATTCATATGGTGTCTGCTATTTTTGTTTCATGGACATAGCCCCTATTGATAATGGGCTTTAAAAAATTATATTATCTTTGGCCAGCTCTTTTATTGAGAAAATATACTTTTATTCTAAGCACTGCAGTGTGAGAGCACACTGTGTATTCTTCATATTTTCTAATAAATTTTAATCTGTACTTAGACCAAGAGGTGTATGATTTTATTGACCCCAACACAGAAGACATAGCAGTTCCTGAACAAGGAGATGCACATATTGGATCCTTTGTCTCTTTCCGTAAGGTAAAGAAAACTTTGAAACAGTATTAATAACATGTTCACCTTAATCTCACAAAAATGGAAGATTGAATTTAAAATGATAACTTTCTTTTATATAAGGGAAAAGAAAAAGGTCCTGAAAAATCTCAGAAAAATGAAGAATTGGGAGATGAAAAAAGGTAAGCAAACATGAATTCTCAAATTGAAATGTTACAAATAAATGTTTGAAATATTCATTAGATGTTCTACTTGAAAGGGTACTTGAAAGAATATAGTTTTTTTGTTCATTTACCTGTTATGCTCCGATAGTTAATTTGTAAATACTTCATCTGCCTGCATTCTTCAATTAAACTGAAAATTATAATAATCATTTAAATTTGAGTGCCATATACACACTGTTTCCCCCCTAGAAGTGGAATAATAATGTTTTCTATTATTATTATTGAGAAGGACTGGACCTTCACATACATTGCTTCATTTGAGCTATTTAGCAACTCTTTAAAATGGTAGTATTGGCATTATTTGACCAATAAGGAAACTGAGACCCAGCTATTCAAATGTTTGCAACTCAGGTGTTCTGACTCTTTTTTTTTCCTTTTAATAATTTTTT
>NW_017731980.1:671900-673574 GCF_001890085.2 Hipposideros armiger
TTGTAAAGGAGTTGTGTTCCATTGCAACAATGCGAGACCACACACAAGTTTGATCACCCGTCAAAAATTATTGGAGCTTGGATGGAATGTGTTGCCACACCCACCATACTCGCCTGACCTTGCGCCGACAGATTTCCCCTTATTTCACTGTCTTCAAAACTCATTGCTTGGTATAATGTTCAATTCAGATAAGGCTGTAAATCAGCACCTTGTTCAGTTTTTCCCAAATAAAGACAGGTTCTTCTATGAATGAGGAATTATGAAGCTCACTGAAAGATGGCAAAAGGTTATTGAACAAAACAGGCAATATAACGTTGATTGATCTTTGTTCTTTATATAAATAAATGACCTTTGAAAAACATAGACAAAATACGTCATGACTTTTCCGACAACCCAGTATTTTCATGGGTCTTGTTTTTGTGATATAGTTTGGTAATCAATACAAAACAGCACGTAACACTGTGCCTTGTACAGAGTAGATACTCAGTAATACTGTTACTGGTTAATTGATTGCTTGAAAATGAGATCAACAAATTTAGAGCTCATATGAGCTGTTAATTTAGGTAATATGTTCTCTCTAACTTATATTTTTTGAGACATATGGAAAACGTAATTTCTCTCTTTGATGTTTCTCTTCATCTTCCTTTTCAGGTGATAGTGCATGTAAATATAAGATCTTTGTAGACTACATGTTAATATGTAGTGTCATTAATGTAATAATTGTCTAATTTTTGAAGGCATTAAAATACTTGTGATATATGGTCATAATGTAAGGAGCACCATTTTACTTTAAAAATTTATAATCGATTGACAATTTAAACTAGATCCCCAACCAGTTCTGTTCATGGCTGAACTTAAACTGATCTCACAATTTTTTATGCCGAATCTAGTATTTTCTTCTTCCCTCCTTCTCAAATATATTGCTATTGCTCACCTTTATTCACTGTAGATTATTATAAATTTTTGTTTACTGTTGAAATACTTGAGTTTGAGTGAGTCTAAAAAAATTAAAAGTAATCTTGTAAAAGGATATATTTCTTAGAAAATTTGATGTAATTTATAGATTTTCCCTTTCAGGCCATACTGTGTTTTAGATTCTAACTTTATTAATAAAGACTCTGAAATGCTATTTAAAATTGCAACCAGGAGTTGTAACTTGTCTTCTTAGATTTTCACACAGTCCTTGTAATGTTTTTGTTTGTTGTTAGTCTAGATTTAAAATAATTTACCTGGAGTAACATTACCCTTGCATATAAGAAGTACTACCTAGGACTCCTACTTTGACTGTATACTGCTTAACTGTTCTTCAGCTAGCTAGCTATTACTTGAAGGTAACTGCCCTGTTAGCTCACAGCTAAAAAAAAGCCATGCATGTACTCTAAAATTAGAGGCAATTAAAAAATGCTTTCGATGGGTTCAGTGATGAATTTTTTTCTCATTTCCTCTTTTTAATTACTTTTTTTGTGAAATACACATTTTTAGGATTAGTTTCAGCTGTACAACACAGTGCAATAGTTATACTTTTTACCCCTCGAAGTGACAACCCACCCAAATCCACCGCCCCAGTTCCCCCCCAATATCATAAATATCTATTACAATTCCCTTGACACCACTCCCACACTATACTCCACGTCCCATTACCCTCTCTCTCTCTCTCTCTCTCTCTCTCTCTCT